>NC_025993.2:76070905-76100905 GCF_000442705.2 Elaeis guineensis | reverse complement strand
CCGGACTCCTACGAGAGCCGAGCTTCGTCCTCGACTCCAAAGGCTGCAAAGCAGACTCCGCCCGGACTCCTACGGAAGCTGGGCTCCACCACCGACATCGACTACAGGACAGCTCCGCCCGGACTCCTACGGGAGCCGAGCTCCATCCTCAGCATCAACCGCTGGTAGGCCTCATCCGGACTCCTACGGGAGCCGGACCTCCCCTCTAACTTTAATTGCAGGGAGACTTCGCCCAGACTCTTATGGGAGCCAGGCTTCATCTTCGAAGCCAACAACTTCAGCCGCAAACAGACTCCGCCCGGACTCCTACGGGAGCCGGGCTCCGCCGCCGACATCGACTACAGGACAGCTCCACCCGGACTCCTACGGGAGTCGGGCTCCGTCCTCAGTGTCAACTGCTGGTAAGCCCCGTCCGGACTCCTACGGGAGCCGGACTTCGCCTTTAACCTTGACTGCAGGAAAACTTCGCTCGGACTCCTACGGGAACCGGACTCCACCGATAACTTCAGCAGCGAGCAGACTCCGCTCGGACTCCCACGGGAGCCGGGCTCCGTTCTCAACGTTAACTGCTGGTAAGCCTTGACCGAACTCCGATGGAAGTCGGACTTCGCCTTTAACCTTGATTGCAGGAAGACTTCGCCCGAACTCCTGTGAGAGCCGGGCCCCGTCCTCGATTCCAACGACTGCAGACAGTCTTCGTCCGGATCTCTACGGTGGCCGGACTCTGACCACTGCCAAACTTCAGCCGACAGATTAGCACTCCCAGGCCACAATCGCGGCCACGATTCTGCTACATTTCCTACGGTGGAATCCGTGCAGCTCCACCACTCCCTGACAAGCCGCAGTAACAATCACAGCACTGCTCCACTCCCTATGATGGATCCCGTGCGGCTCCATTACTACCTGACCAGCCATGATAAACGGCCACGATCCTGCTCCACCTCCTGCAACGGATACTGCATGATTCTCCCATCCACTGGCAAGTCACGACGACAAACGCCGCCCCACTTCATACGGCAGACTCCACGTGGCACGCCCCAACGATAGCCACGGGTCCGTTCCACTACGCTTCGCAGCAAACTCCGCCTGACCCCGGGCAGTCCACTGCCAGACGGTTATAAACGTCGCCATCAATCCGTTGCTTCCTCCGCCTATAAAAGGGGACCCAGATACGTTATTCGATAAGCTCATTTCTTATCTCAAAACTCTGCTAAATTCTCCGTTCGAGCACTCCATTCTTGTTGAGGCAGAGAACTGACTTGAGCATCGGAGGGTCTTGCTGGAGCAACCCCACCTCCGGTTTAGACTTCCTTTGCAGGTCCCGACGGCGACCGCGGCTTCCCCAACTCCAGCTTCTCCGGCGCAAGCAGATTTTTGCACCAACATGATTGGCGCTAGAGGAAGGGCTGAACCCTCGCAGTACCCTTGTTCTTAAAGGAGTGTTCAACGGAGCCGCCTCCGATCGTCTCTCCGACACCCACTCCTAATTTTCCCCGTGAGATCCACGCTCGATGCCTCCACGCAAGGCGTCCACACGACGGTCCACGGCCTCCGCGGCCAGATCTCAGGCTCCGGCCTCCCCTCCTATTTCCCAGCCTCCTCCTCCTCCTCCGACGGCGGCGGTCGGCGCAGAGCAATTTGACTTGCTGGCACAGCAGGTCAGAGGCCTCATCGAAGCTGTGCAAGCAATGCAGCAGCAGCAACCACAGGCGTCGGCGCACCCGGAAAGGGCATCTCCGAAATGTCAGAACCCGACGGTGGGGCGGGCCACCTGGGCCAGCCGCCCCATCCTTCCCGAGAAAATAAATCCGAGAGTAGAGAGCCCTCAATCGGACTACGACTCCACCCCTGGAAGATCCCTGGCCCCGCTCTGCCAGAGGACCCTCGAGACTCGAAGTCGAGAGGATTTCCAGGACCGGAGGCTCCAGGAGATGAACCGGCGGATTGAAGAACTCCGCCACGTGTCCCCCGCTCATGGTGAGGATATTTGTACTGACCCTCCCTTCTCTCAAATGATCATGCAGGAACCGATCCTGCCAAACTTCAAGCTTCCCCAATTCGAAAGCTACGACAGGACTTCAGACCCGGTTGATCATCTGGAGGCCTTCCGGACGATGATGCTACTTCACGGTGCTCCTGACGCCATCTTATGCCGGGCTTTCCCGTCTACTTTGAAGGGAGCAGCGAGGAACTGGTACTCGGCTTTGAAGTCGGGTACCATCTTTTCCTTCGATCAAATGAGCCACCAATTTATGGCCCATTTTGTCAGCAGCCGGCACCCCCGAAAGGGTTCGGAGTCCCTCATCAACATCAAGCAGAGGGAAGGGGAGTCCATACGGGCCTACGTCAACTGCTTTAACATTGCGGCGTTGGAGGTCTGAAACTTGGACCAATCAGTTGCCATGGCCGCCTGAAAGGTGGCCTTCAGAAGAATGATCTTTTGTTCTCCCTGGAGAAGAAGTACCCCAGGGATTTTGTCGATTTACTAGCTCGGGCTGAAGGATACGCTCGAGCAAAAGAAGCCTTCAAAATGAAGGACGAAAAGACAGCAAGGGAGCGGCAAGCGGGAGATTCGAGTAAGCCCGCAGTTAAGAAAAGGCCAAAGGAAGCCCGGCCGCATTCCCGATCCCCTCCTGGACATAAGCGCGCCCATACTCCACCCCGGGCACGCAGGCAGAGAAGCCCGGACCGCGGGGTTTGACGGAGCTCCCCACCAGGGAGATTTCGCAACTACGCCCCCCTCAACGCCTCGAAGGCCCAGGTATTAATGGAGATCAGGGAGCAGCTCCCTAGGCCGGAGAGGATGCGCACACACCCCGGGAAGCGCAACCCCAACAAGTTCTGCCTCTACCACCGCGACCACGGCCACGACACAAAGGAGTGCATCCAGCTTCAGGACGAGATCAAGGAGCTCATTCGGCGAGGTCGACTCGACAGATTCATCCACCGCAGGCCTGAGGGTAGAGGAGACCGACCAAGAGCCCTCCCACAGCCTGAACCGCAGAGAAGGGAGGAGCAACCTGGGGATCGGCCTCCATCGGGACCATCGACTCCATCACTGGAGAGCCTCAAGGAGGAGCAGGAAAACTGTAAATGTATCACTTACGATTTCACCTTGAATCTACTTTCCTTTCTACCTAACGTGCCCTTCCCACCTGGCGTGGATTTATTATGACTGGATATGATCCCTCCAAAAACAAAGCCATGTCAGGAACAGGAGGAGAACCTCATCCTGACATGAGCAAAGTCAAAGGCCCGGTTCTTTTAGACCGGATGGGGGGAGAGGCCTTACA
Organism: Elaeis guineensis; assembly: GCF_000442705.2. Taxonomy (NCBI): domain Eukaryota; kingdom Viridiplantae; phylum Streptophyta; class Magnoliopsida; order Arecales; family Arecaceae; genus Elaeis; species Elaeis guineensis. The sequence goes on along the minus strand of NC_025993.2, from coordinate 76,097,612 downwards.
ACGCCCTAATGTGCCCCCACAGCCATGTCAGGAACAGGAGGAGAACCTCGTCCTGACATGAGCAAAGTCAAAGGCCCGGTTCTTTTAGACCGGATGGGGGAGAGGCCTTACAACGCCCTAATGTGCCCCCACAGCCATGTCAGGAACAGGAGGAGAACCTCATCCTGACATGAGCAAAGTCAAAGGCCCGATTCTTTTAGACCGGATGGGGGGAGAGGCCTTACAACGCCCTAATGTGCCCCCACAGCCATATCAGGAACAGGAGGAGAACCTCGTCCTGACATGAGCAAAGTCGAAGGCCCGGTTCTTTTAGATCGGATGGGGGAGAGGCCTTACAGTGCCCTAACGCGCCCCCACAGCTAGGCTGGTAACGAGGGGAGAACCTCACACCGGCTCGAGCAAAATGGAAGGCCCGGACTCCTACGGGAGCCGGGTTCCGTTCACGATGCAAAGGAAGACTTCACCCGGACTCCTACGGGAGCCGGGTTCCGCCCGCAAGGAAGACTTCACCCGGACTCCTACGGGAGCCGGGTTCCGCCCGCGAGGAAGACTTCACTCGGACTCCTACGGGAGCCGGGTTCCGCCGCGAGGAAGACTTCACCCGGACTCCTACGGGAGCCGGGTTCGCCCGCAAGAAGGACTTCACCCGGACTCCTATGGGAGCTGGGTTCCGCCTGCAAGGAAGACTTCACCCGATCTCCTACGGGAGCCGGGTTTCGCCTACAAGGAAGACTTCAGCCAGACTCCTACGAGAGTCGGGCTCCATCCACGACTTCTGCAGCAAGGGTTAATGGTGGCGAAACTGGCCGGCTAACAAGATCAGATGAAAGGAAAAAGCCCCCTCCCAACGAGTCACATCAGCAAGCAGATGGCAAGAAAGGTTCGGCAGATAGCATATTAGTGCAGCACGCGAACGAGGTAACACAAAATGCTCTTTTATTCCATTTTCGATATACACACTACAAGCCAGGAAGGCCAAGGAAGGAGGCAAAACGACAAAAAGGAAGTAACTACATGATAAGACAGAAGGCAAAAGAGCCCTAAGGAGGCCTTGCTCCCTCCGACCTAGAGTTATCTATTCCGTCCCTCAACCAGGACTGCCTCAGATTCTCTATTTCTCCTTCTAGCTCTTCCTCTTCTGCAGCGCGTCCTGGAGCGCCCGAGAAGTTGCTGGCTCTCAGCCACCGCTTCTCGACCCTCTTCCTCAAAACTTCGGACTCCGCCTCCGCGTCTGGACGGCCCGCCGCTCAAGCACCAGTTGATCTTCACTTGTTGCCAGCTCGGCTGTCTTCTCCCCGAGGGAGACAGAAATCCCTTCAAAGTGCCTCTCAGGGCTTGGAGCTCTTCAGAATCTTGGGCGGAAGTAAGCTGCGGCCCTGTTACCAGCTGCCTCTGGAGACGAACGACTTCGTCGGCCGCCATCCGGAATCTCCCTTTATACTCTTCCACCTGCCGCCAGCTGCCCGCTGCACGTCGTGGCTCATCTCGGCGTCTTGAAGCTGCTTCTGAAGGTCGGAGACCTTCTGCGACCACTTCTGTTCATCATCAACCCGGCCAAGAGCCGGGATGAATTTCCTTCCAGCTGCCGATCTTCCTCTTCGCAGCTGACAGTTCCACCTTAAGGTGCTGATCCTGGCTTCTTGAGCCCAAATATCGGTCGCTGGTGCTTTTCTTGCACTCCTCGAGTTCCTTTGCGAAGTTCGCTTCCTCCGACTGTAATCCATATCGCCTTCACATGGAGACTCCGAAAGTGGGCGGCCTCACGCGGCTTCAGAATGCCTTCTCTCGATTTGCGGAGTTCGCCTTCCGACTTCTTCAACTTCTTCGTCAGGTGAAGGAACCTCCTTTTTAACCGCTGGATTCGATTTCAGCGGACCCCAGGGGCAGGGGAGTGCTTCTGCAGGGCACTGCCATCGGAAGGCAAAAGCATCAAGACGACTCATTGCAAGGAGAAAAGCAGAAAGAAAAAGGGGGGGAAGGAGAAGCCATCCACAACAAAAATTCGACTTTATTGATTGAAATTTTGAAGACAAACCAGAAAGGAAATATTGCGATTGAAATAAGGGCACAAATCGAGGTCTCAGACCTCAGGGGCGGGAGGTGGAGAAGCTCGGTGCGGGGGCTCGACCGCAGTGGCGGCGACGAGGGCCGGCCTCGTCTTCAGACTCCTCGAGGAAGCTGAGGTCGAGCTCGAGAATTTGCTGGCCACCTTCTCTTGGCAGAGCTCGAACCCCTTGGTAAACGCCTCCTGGCCGAACTGGACATTCAGGTTCCTCATCTCCGCGAGGCCTTGAATTCCTCCACCGCAAGGCCCTGGCCTCCGAGACCAGGACCGGAGTTTGCTCGACCAAATGGCGACCTCGGCCTCCGCCTTCCTCGCTACTCCTCTAAGATCTCCTCTCCTCCTCTCGGGCCCGCTTCTCTCTTTCTAGGCCTCCTGGAGGGAGGCTACTTCAGCCGACTTCGCTTGGAGGCGGCAACCTCGGCTTGGCAGCGTTCCTCCGCCTGGAGGATGTCCCTCCTCATGCGGCTCACCGCCTCGATATAGGCAAAGAGCTGGTGCCCAATCTGCAAGGACGGATAGAGAATTACGACAGAGTCGAGTGACCATTTAAATAAAGATCCGTTTACTCGAGGAAGGACCCCAAAGAGTCCCAAGCCCGCTGCTCAGGATCGGCGCGGTCGATCCTTCCCACGACGTCGGACAGGATGCAGCCGTCGATCAACCGCCTGATCAAGTCCTCTATCGTTGAAGGGATTCTCCGATCCCTCCTCAGAGCAGACGGACTCGTCTACAGCAGCTCGTGCTACTCACCCTGCGAGCCACTGATTTCCTCCTCCCTGCGGTGGGCGCCTTCGTGGGGCGAACCCCCCGGAGCGGGGCCCAAGTCGGCGGGCTCCTCGAGGAGGCCCGGGGAGCCACTGGCTCGGCATCTGAAGGAATGTCGATGGCCGGGGCCGCCTGGACGGCGCAGCCAAGCTCGTCTCCTCTGCCCTGACCCTCTTCGCCGATCCGGAGGCCGCCGCGCCCCTTTCCTCTTCTGAGCTCTCATGCCCCTGGCGAGCATCCACGTTGCTTCGGCGTCCATTGCTAAAAAAAAAAAAATGTATGAGAAAAGAAAAAAGGAGAAGAAAGAAGAAAAAGGGAAAAAGAAAGCAACACCGATTAATCAAGAGTCAAAAAAAAAAAAAAAAAAGAAGAAAGAAAGAAAAAGAAGAGAGGGAAGGAAAAAGAGGTAAAGAGAAGAAGAAGAGGAAGGCAAGAAAAGAAAAGATAAGATGAATACTCGCTGGATCCTGAGGGCTCAGGCCGATGTTGAAAAAGAAGCTGCTCCCTCAGAAGATTAGGAAAGGGAAGGGGGATAAGTTAGAAGCTTCTGGGGCGGCCTGGAGGTCGTCCTCCCCCAGGCTGGGAGCCCGGCGGACGGAATCCCTCAGAGAACCCCAAGGGGGCAGGCCCAGTTCCAGGGTCGGGCAGTGGACGAAGAGGTATTTCCCCTTCCAATTGTGAATCGAAGAAGGGGCGTCCTTCAGCAACCCCTTCTTACCAAAACTGGGGGAGAAGTACCACCAGTCCTTCGCCGAAGGATGGCGTTTGAAGGTATAAAAATGCCTAAACAAGGAGAGGACGGCTGAACCTCGACTATGTGGCAGAGGAGAGAAACCCTATCAAAAACCTAAAGAAATTCGGGGCCACGGAAGCGAGAGAGATGTCCAAGAAGCGGAAGAAGGCAGCGATAAAGGCAGGAAGCGGAAGCGGAGTCCGGCATGGAACGCTTCCTGATACAAATAAAAGCGACCGGGAGGAGGAGTGCTGGCCCGGTCAGAAGGGCCAGGTAGCTCCAGATCGTACTCCGGAGGAACCCCATACTGAACCCTTATCAGAAGGAGTTCCTCCGAAGTCGACGAACATGGAATAACGCCCGGTGCCGAAAACCGGACGAGGCCCAGCCTCGGACGCGGGTTCGTCCACAGAGACAGGACCTGGGGGTTTGAAGCAGAAGAACTCTCGGAACTGCCGGGAGCAGAAGAGCCAGAGGACATTTTGAGTAGTTTTGAAGGGAGGATCTAAAGGACCCTAAAAAGACGGACCGAAAGGAGAACGAGAGGCCGAAGGCTAACTCAGAGGGACGCACAAAAGTAATGATGAGAGGAGAAGCCCCTAGGCGGTGAGAGGAAGGTTGGCACTAACCTATATTACTCTGAGGGACCTGGGGGACGAAAAATGGGAGGCGCCTACGGCTCGAGAAGACGCTCACTAAAGCAGGGCTCTCGAAGAGAAGACAGACACCGACGAAACTCAGGAATGGGGTAGGACGCCTAAAGGAGGGAGGACGGGTTTAAATAGACCCTGGGATCCAACGCCATAATGATCGCGAATCCCCCAGGCCAGTCCGCATCCGACACGTGTCCCACTCCCCCTAGCAGACGGCTAAAAGCGGCTGACGTTGGCAGGATCATAATTGCACCGTACCTAGCCAGAGTACCTGGGGAACTTCGAAGCGTCCCCTCATACCGCTCCAATTCGAAAAGACTCCGGCACGCGCACATTTAATGCCAAAATATCCGGAGGCGGCAGTGCGCAGAATTCGAAGAGACGGTTTCGGCTGTGCCCATCTCTCTCTCTCTGTACTTTCTTCGTTTGAAGTTCAAACTCGGAAGTAGGGGGACTGGTGTTGGGTATAAAATACCCACAGCCGAAGTCCTCAGTGGAATCGACTACAGGACAACTCCGCCCGGACTCCTACGGGAGCCGGGCTCCGTCACCGACATCACTACAGGACAACTCCGCCCGGACTCCTACGGGAGCCGGGCTCCGTCACCGACATCGACTACAGGACAACTCCGTCCGACTCCTACGGGAGTCGGGCTCCGTCGCCGACATCGACTACAGGACAACTCCGCCCGGACTCCTACGGGAGCCGGGCTCCGTCACCCAAGAACTCCAACAGCTTCAGCCGCAACAAACTCCGCTCGGACTCCTACGGGAGCCGGGCTCCGTCACCGACATCGACTACAGGACAACTCCGCCCGGACTCCTACGGGAGCCGGGCTCCGTCACCGACATCGACTACAGGACAACTCTGCCCGGACTCCTACGGAGCCGGGCTCCGTCACCGACATCGACTATAGGACAACTCCGCCCGGACTCCTACGGGAGCCGGGCTCCGTCACCGACATCGACTACAGGACAACTCCGTCCGGACTCCTACGGGAGCCGGGCTCCGTCACCAAGAACTCCAACAGCTTCAGCCGCAAGCAAACTCCGTCCGGACTCCTACGGGAGCCGGGCTCCGTCACCGACATCGACTACAGGACAACTCCGCCCGGACTCCTACGGGAGCCGGGCTCCATCACCGACATCGACTACAGGACAACTCCGCCCGGACTCCTACGGGAGCCGGGCTCCGTCACCGACATCGACTACAGGACAACTCCGCCCGGACTCCTACGGGAGCCGGGCTCCGTCACCGACATCGACTACAGGACAACTCCGCCCGGACTCCTACGGGAGCCGGGCTCCGTCACCAAGAACTCCAACAGCTTCAGCCGCAAGCAAACTCCGCCCGGACTCCTACGGGAGCCGGGCTCCGTCCTCAACAACGACTGCTGGTAAGCCCCGTCCGGACTCCTACGGGAGCCGGACTTCGCCTTTAACTTTAATTGCAGGAAGACCACGCCCGGACTCCTGCGGGAGCCGGGCTTCATCCTCGGCTCCAACGGCTGCAGACAAATTTAGTCCGAACTCCTACGGGGGCCGGACTCCGACCGCTGCCCGAACTTCAGCCGATGGATCTGCACCCCCTGGCAGGCCACCATAACGGCCACGATCCTGCTCCACTTCCTGTGGTGGATTCTGCGCAGCTCCATCACTCCCTGACAGGCCGCAGTAACCATCGCAGCTCTGCTCCACTTCCTGTGGCGGATTTCGCACAGCTCCACTATCCCCTGGCAAGCCACAATAACGACCACGAACCTACTCCACCTCCTGCGACGGATACCGGGCGATTCTCCCATCCGCTGGCAAGTCACGACAACGGACGCTGCTCCACTCCTCGCAACTGATTCCACGTGGCGAGCTACGGTGATAGCCACGATTCCGCTCTACTACCCTTCGCAATAAATTCTCCCTGACTATGGGCGGCCCACGACCAGACGGTTACAAACGTCGCCATCAATCCGTTACCTCCTCCGCCTATAAAAAGGGGGATCCAGATACGTTATTCTCTAAGCTCATTTCTTATCTCAAAACTCTGCTAAATCTCCGTTCGAGCACTCCATTCTTGTTAAGGCAGAGAACTGACTTGAGCATCGGAGGGTCTTACCGGAGCAACCCCACCTCCGGTTTAGACTTCCTTTGCAGGTCCCGGCGGCGATCGCGGCTTCCCCGACTCCAGCTTCTCCGGCGCAAGCAGATTTTTGCACCAACACTAACAAAGGGCCTTTTGTTGAAAGCAAAAAAAGAAAAAGAAGAAGAAGAAGAAGAAGTAAGGTACGGTGTAAAACCAAATTTTATTATTAATTAAATATTAAAATTTATTAATTTTAATTTATTCATTTTTAATATATGTAGTTTCTATATTAATTTAGAGAAAATACTGAAAAATAAAATATTCATCTTCAACACTATTCTTCCATTTCCGATGCCCCCATTACTGGTATCTTTTTCTATTCTTCCTACTCCCTTTATTTGTTCTTTTTCTAAAGAGATGCACATCATCCCGTTCTTCTCACTCTGATTTCCATGTGATCGATCCGACCTTGCATTCTCTCCGCTCGGCAAGCCTACAAGGGCTCTTGCTTAGCTTCACCATAACAATGGTCCCAAAGGCCTTTTCCAATGCCACCTTCCTCATCCCTCTACTTCCACACTCACTTTCTCAGGTTTGGCCTTTACACTGATATCAATGCGACGACATCGCCTTTGTCTTCAATTTTAGGAGCTGAGCTTCATGTCACCTGGACAGGCATCACTTATATCAGACCGGAGCTACGAAAAAAAAATCTTCATTAAGAGAGATTCTGCTATCATCATTGGCTGGATCCGAGGCAGCACGAAGCAGCTGAAAGCACATCCGCTCTTTCGTAATATCTAGATTTCTCTGTGTCATTCTGCTACGGTGATGATTCGACATGTTTATTGGGAGATGAATAGCGCGACGGACTGGGTTGCTTCTTATATGGCGAATTACTCCAGAGATTGAATTTGGAGACAGAGTGATCCATGTCTGTCGGATTTGTGGGATATTTTATACTTTGATTTTATGGGATGCTATCACACCAGAGTGGTATGTCTGTTGGATCTGTGGGATATTTTGTACTTTAATTTTATGGAACGCTGTCACACCAGAGTGGTATGACCACCAAAAAGAAAAAGAAAAACCTTATCCTCCATCTCTGATATCTGCATCCTAGCTATTCGACGAAATGTCCAACCGAAATATCATCACTGTCAAAACCATATTCGCCAACTACATGATGTCCGCTGGCTTTTCTAAACTGAGGGTCTATTAAATAGAGCTTCAAACTCTAATTGGGGTGTGGTATTGGTTTTATAACTCACCGATACCAACTATCATAGTATATAGAACAATAAAAAGGACAAATAAAGTTTCAATAACATACAGGGTTCTCAACCAGTCTCTAAAGTTTTCTTTTTTTTTGGAGAATCCAGGTGGGACAAAAGCTCTACCCCTGAGTGAGTGTTATTTATTATGATTTGGAGGTTACATACTGGGTTAGATGGATTCTATTTTGAAGTGTTACAATCATAGACCCCAATTGCATGGAAAAGTCCCATCAGACAGAGGTGGGAAAATATTAATGAGGGCCCCATGGGGCGAACTAAAGGTTCCAAAGGCGCCCCCTCTTAACTAAAATCCACATACAACGGTACCATGCGTAACCATTGATGGAACAAATGTTGCATAGCCTTCACTGCCTGAACTCGTCCCAACTGAACTATAAAATTTAGATGCCATTGGAGTCGGAAAGGTGAGCTAGATGAAGCGCTAGTTGCCGCACATTTTGACCAGTAGCAATGGATGTCCAGCTCTGAAAGATAAAAGCTGCTAACCTTGCTGTTGCCAAAGGCGTGGTGGCTTGGAACTGAAAAATACAGAGACTGCATTCCTTCCATAGACACCAAGCTGCTATGATTAATAAGCATTCAAAGGCCGGAACCTGCTTTTAATTGTTTGCTGGAACCTCGGAGAATCCCAAATTTCCTTGAAGGTAGTTGGGAGCTCTGGGAGGTTGAGGTCCACCAATATTCTTTTGCAAACACACATTGCAAGAGGAGATGATCCGTGAACTCCTCATTTTCGCCATATAAAGGGCATCTTTTTTCTACGTAAACTCCCCTCTCATACAGGTTTACTACCGTCAAGATTTTATCATGACAGCAGAGTTAAGTGAATAACTTTGCTTTTTCTGGAATAGGAAGCTTCCATATGAATTTACCACCCCCCCACCCCCCCCCCACCCCAAACAAATCCAATTACACTGTAAATATTGCACACCAAATCATGATTTGTTATAGTTCTGTTCTTTCATATTAGTTTTCATTCCCACAAACTGCTGAAGAAACCCAAAATCACAAGCAGTTGCATCAAAAGGTACAATCTTTTCAAACGGATTTCTGAAAGAATTAAGAAAAAATTTGCCTCTCTGCTTGTGTACACCAACGTGAACTACTTGCAACACCAGCGCCCATTCTCGCTGATTCCGCTCAAATTCTCGTTTCAAGAGCTCTCCATTTACATGCATAAACACACAGGAAATGTGAAACAAAGCAAGCATGGTGGAGGCGTCATGGAATGGAGGCCTATCGGAAGAGGTCAAAGGATTGAGCCTAGGAATTGTCGAAGGTGGCAGAAGTGATGGGCTGCGAGAACTCGTCGAAACTGATACCCCGACGTGCTTCTCTGCGGTGGGGGTGTGGTCAAGCTTGGCCATGGTGTGGACGAGCTCGGGCAGTGGTGATGAAGCCGTTGTCATGCCAGTCAAATTGCCTTCACGCCATCCTCATCCTCTTCTCCGGCCTCTCCCCCCAGCCGGACCTCGTCCTCTGCACCGTTCTTGCCTCCGCCATCGCCCGCCGTGGGGCTCCTCGATGCCGCCCGCCAAGTGTTCGACAATATCCCACTTCCCATTATCCATTCTCACTTTAGATGCCAAGGTATTTAAGGACTTTTAGTAAATTTAGAAGTTTTTTAATTTTTAGTGAAGTTCATTTGATTAAATTGAACGAAAGAATGAGATTGTAACGGAAAAAAAAAAAGTTGGAAGACCATATAAGACTTTTTAAAGATAGATGGATTTGAGTGGTACATCGGCAAATTTGGAGGGATCTTAATATATATATATATTAGCATGCTATAAATAGAGAAATTATTATTTTTATTTAATTTATTTTAATTTTAAATATTTTTAATAATATAAATTATCATTAAATAAGATAAATTTTTATTTGAATGATTGATTATTAATTTTAAATTTAAAAAATAAATATCTTTCTTTCTGACAGAAGTTTAATCCATGCTATATTTATTTTAATGGAATAAAAGTATTTTTTATGAAATAAAAAAATAAGAGAGTAAAAAAAATAATAAAAATTTTCATCAAGATATTTTTTTTAGTTCTATATTTGATTCTCCATAAAATTTTTTTTGCAAGTGCAACACATGTGATTAAAATAACTTAGGTTGGCTAGCTTTTTGTTTTGTTCAATTGAGCAAGATAGTCTAATGGGGACATGGTTAGTCTAACGTGGACATGGTTGAAAATAGGTTGGTGCAATTTGATATAGGTTTTGATATGTTTCAAACCACATATAACCATCATGCATCATGGAAGTAGCCAAGGTTCTCTTATAGCACGTGTTGCACCTAACAAAGTTGATCAATATTGTATCATTGCATGTCCTTTTGGCCAGAAATTTCTAAAAGAACAAATATTTCTCTTTCCAGTAGCGATCAATTCTATCATGACCGAAGGGAGGGTGAGTTTATAACCACCAGCCTTTTGGACTGATTCCACCGTCATAATTGATGGTCCAAAAGCTGGCGGCCCTTCTAATCCCACGTAATCCATTGGACATGATAGGTAGCCGCCTGAAGAAAAACTTTATACACGTCGCACCGCTATTTTTCCCATCATCAGTAACAAACAACGTGGCATTGATTCTACGGTCTTATGAATGGTCTCGTCTCAATCCTCTCATGCCACATTGGATGCGAATACTTGGGGAATATAATTGTGTGTCACAGTTTTGCTCCAAGTAAGAAATAGAAATGCTGACTCGATTGGATTATTATTCGTGAGTTAATTACCAAACCTGTCCTCCAAAGTCCAGAAAGCATCTGCGTTGTTCCTCTCAACAACGTGTAGTTCACGTAACAGAGAGAAAATAATAAGAAAGATAATGTCCAAGTTCGGTGTCATATAATGAACATGAAGTGGCAAAATATTATATCGATTTTGATAAGTAATAATTTATAGCAACTTTTAAGTGACTTGATGAGAGAGAGCGCGCGCCGCATTTGATGGATGATTAATACGTGAATCGGAATGGATCAGAAAGATAATAAAAGTGATCATATTTTTAGATGTACTTAATTTATGGTTAAAATTGGAGTCGAATTAAAATGAGATTTGAATATCAAAAAAAAAAATTAGATTAAATTTTAAGAAATTAAATATTTTTCTTTTTTCTTAAAATTGATATAAAAATAAATCGCTTCTCAATCAAATAATTAGAATAAAATTTTTTAATTTTATTTTTATTTTAAAGTTTAATTTTTTTCAACTAAATATATTTTAAAAACTTAAAAAATTTAAATATATAAAGTATTAGCATGTTAGGATTTGCTGCCTAGGGTCATCTCATGTATTCATGTATCTAGTCAGAATAGCAAAACCCAAAAAAAAATCAAGGTAAGCGTGGAGCTCACATAACGGCATTCTAGCAGGCCAGAATGCAATTATGAATTACTGGTCCAAATAAAGTGACCCACTCGCACTGTTGGCCCTGCTAGTTTAATAGGAGAGATCAGATCAAATAGCTATGTGGTGTAGAACCGTAGGTGTATGATGTGAGGTTGGTGGGCATGCAAGGTGGTTAGATGGACATCCCCACAAAAATGATTTTATATATAGCTTGTCATGTGTTTCCATTGGAACCTAATCCACTTGCTGGCCCACAGAGAGATATGACTGGTTGCTTGTTTAAGGGCACCATGACTGTCCTTATCCCACCTCTGAGAATTAATAACATCATTAATGCTCATTAAACTTAAGCTAAGAAATCTCTCATAAAATATAAAAGTAAAATAACTAAAGCAAAGAAAAGAAGTAATAAAGGAAGGATTCATTCATACGCTCACTTGCCTCGTAGGATGTTCTGTACCGTTCTCCCTCATCTTTCCACTTTTCTATATCATTAAGATCCATTAGTCATTTTTTAACAATTTGAATGGTATCCTGCAGGGGCCCACAACCACCACCATCTCTCTCTCTCTCTCTTACCCTTTTATATGCTTGCTCTCCTCTATCATCATGGTATATATCTGTTCTAATCTCTATCCTCATCATCCCACCAAAGCCAATCTTGTAGAAAAGGAGTGAAGGATTCACTCCCTTGACAGCGCCGCGCCACCCCCCCTCCTCCCTCATCTGGATTGTGAAAGGTGAGAGCTTTCATCTTTTATCTGTTATTTGGTGCTAAATGTTCTGTTTCATGCCTCACTTTTTCTTGAATTATGGGTATTGGCATCTTGGATTGGACTAATTCGGTTCATCATGCTTGACTTTAGTTGTTTCCAATTGGCTGTGGATCCTTCTGGTTATTTGGAGATTTATTGGCTATGGTCATCTTCAGTTGTTCTTTCTCTGGATTGGGTTTTAATCCTATGATAAAATTATGCGTAATAATTATTGATTTTTTAACGGTCATCCCTTATTTTGGGTTCTTTTATTGTGTAGCCAGGCTCACAGACTAATTCAATTTCAGGTTTTGATTGTGGTTTCAGTAAGCCTTTTCTCGGAAAAATATTGTGGCTTCAGTAACAATTTATCTTCTTCTTCTTCTTTTTTGAGGGAACTTATTTTACCTTATTGTTCCAGTCATCATGCCTCTTGAGTTTTACGATTGGTATTACTCTCAGCAATTCTTAATTCTATATGATGGATAGTTATAATCAGTTCTAGGTTATCTCATGAATAATTTAATATTTTTTTTTAAAAAAAATTCTCTTCTAGTGATATTTTTCCATCACCTTGCTTTTATGTTTACCCGGGACCCTTCTTTTTAATTTGACTACTTTGTACTTGCAATCTTGGCAACGATGCTTTTAGCCCTTCAGATGGCCTTGTGTACCAATTCCTCCATTTTGGTTTCATAGGTGGAGAGAATGTATTCTGTTCTCAGATAATATTTTTCTCTTTAATATCATTTCCATACTACAATTTTTGTACCGCTATACTAAGATTTCACCCTTTATTTTCTGAAACAGATTTTTTTTCATTTATAACCAAGTTGCCAATAAAAATACACTGTCAGGCATCGTTAATATTGTCGATAAATGGGTTCAGAAGGGACTTCAGTGACAACAATTCATGTTACTGGATTCAAAAGATTCCATGGGGTGTCAGAGAACCCAACTGAAACAATTGTCAGTAATCTGAAGGCGTATATGCAGAAGAAGGGATTGCCAAAAGGCCTTGTTCTTGGGAGTTGCAATGTTCTTGAGGTTGCGGGTGAGGGTGCACTTGCACCGCTTTATAATTTCTTGGAGTCAGCTGCGATGGGTCGAGACAGTGAATCCACAAACGCTGGGCGAGTTATTTTGGTTCGTTACCTGTTTTCTTTCTTATTTCTTTAAGATCTAAAGGCTTCCCATGGTCATGATGATATTGAGCATATTGTGAAAGAAGTATTTTCTAATGGAAGTATGAAGAAAATAATTAGCCTTAGTTCTTCTTTACTTTGGACAACCTTTTTTTTTTTTTTGCATCGTGTGAATTTTATATGCAATTTTGTCAGCATCTAAACATGATAATTTATCCGATGTCTGCAAAATGAAATGCAGGGTTCATGAAGGTGTACTGCATATTCTAATAAATAGGGTTAGGTATCAATCTTGGCAGTTGTTATTCACAATGAAAAGCTGGTGGCAGGCTGCTACCATTTGAACCCAATGGTGATTTTTTACACTTTGCTTAGAAGGGAAGTGAGCCACCTACCTATGGCTTGTTTGCTTCTGTATGGAAAAACATTATCAATAGCATAAGATTTATCAAATTTGTTACTTTGCTTCACTAATGCATCATAATGTTTTCAAGCCTGCCATGTGCTTGACATGAATTGTGTTCAAAAAGATTTGAAGGTGCTATGGGTTTAAATTTCTGTCATTAGCTTAGTCTACAGCCTCAGAACTTTCAGTAAATGCTACATGCAATTAATGGCTAAACTTGTTGATATATTGGCATGTTGACTTCTTCACTGAGAAAGTTTCCTTCATCGTTTGGCCAACCCTGGGAAATTTTCTCCACCATAATCAAGATATGAGAACAACTTGGGCCTGTAGTTGTGACCTTTTCCCACTTCAAGGCGCAAAATGTGATGAATTTTAGGAAAAAATGGCTAACCCTTTCTCCATTTTATGCTGTTTGCCCTGCTGAACTTGATAATATGATCTGTTTCAGTCATCTGGGAAACTTCAATCAAGCACTAATGTTTGGAATCTTTCACTGAGTGTATTGGACAATTTGTTCAAATACTTTCATAAATAGCTATCAACAAATGATTTTTTCTCACATTAACATTGTGCATCTAGTTTTCCCTTTAAAAAAAATTATGCATCTACTTAATTTTAACACATGCATGTTTTGCTTATTAACTGTTATCCTTCAGCTCCATTTTGGAGTTAACAGTGGTTCAACAACGTTTGCTATTGAGAACCAAGCAATCAATGAAGCTACTTTTCGTTGTCCAGATGAATTAGGATGGAAACCTCAGGTAAGATGTGCATATCTTGCTTTGGTTTATCATTGAATTCACCGGTTGTGATATGTACTTTGGTTCTTATTTTTCTTGCAGAGAGTTCCCATTATCGCTTCAGATGGAGACATTTCACGAACACGAGAGGTATGGTGACTGTTACGACTCATTTTAGATGTTTCATGCTTTCATCACTATAATCTCATGAATTATTATGGAGTGAAGATTCTAGCTTAAGATCATAAGTTATTTCCTTGGACAGGAGAGTATGTTATCGTTTTATCATTATTCTTATCTTATTATAATTTTCTTTGACAGAGTGGTTGCTTTTTTTCAGTTGATAGTCAGCAATTATTTAGGATAACTTGGAAATGTGTCTTCTGCTTAAGCATTATGTAAGGTTCTCTTTTTTTTTAAGATATGAATTTGAATCGATCAAGCCTAATTTTGTTTCTTCCCCGAAAAAGGAAAGAGAATATTCAGTAAAGCTCGAGTCCTCAGGGTTCCTTTAAGAAGTGTCATTCTAAGTAGAAAGTATGTGAATATATTTGCCATAGTTCAGGCAAGATCAAGTTTTCATTTCTTTTCGATATCTAATGCAGGTTCAGTCTGTTTTATGAATAGAGACAAGTAGTTTTAAGGGGCTTGGCAAAAATGCATCTCAGCATGCGAAGTCTAGGCTTCAATTGGATTATACTTATCATCCATTCACATACAGATGAAATATTCTGCTTTTGGTAGCTAACAATGTGAACTTCTTGTTAATGAAATGCAGACTTCTCTTCCAGTGAATGAGATTACCAAAGCCTTGGCAAAAATGGGATACTTGGTGATACCGTCGGACGATGCTGGCCGATTTGTGTGCAACTATGTTTACTATCATTCACTTCAGTTTGCAGAACAACGTGGCATTAAGTCTCTTTTTGTACATGTTCCTCTTTTTCTGACAATCGACAAGGAAACTCAGATGCAATTTGTTGCTTCCCTTTTGGAAGTACTCGCTTCCTTGCCCTAGTACCTTGATCATCCTTTTAACATTAGTTCCCTCTTCAAAGCTGTTGGGATTTATGGTGAATCAAGATGTCGGGCATCATAGGTAAGGATGCTCATTTGCTTGTTAGACAAAATCGTATCTATTGAAGATAATAGTTGTGATTCGGTCGATTCGGTCAGTCTTCTACTCATGTGTCATGGATAGGTGGTCAATGGAATTTTCATGTTTGAGACAGGCAATGTATGGTTGTTTGGGGATGTCTGTATCTGTGGTCAGATTTTGCTTCTGAGTTTGTGCATCCTGCAAAAAACTCTATATTTGCAAAAGTGAATCTGGAACAAGTTGCGTCACTTCTGCTGATTTCCTGCTTATGATTTGTGAGTGCTAAAATCTTTGTCATCTTACTAAATCATCCAAAATCCCCCCCACCCCCACCCCTCGAGCTCAAATTATTGTTGATCAGCCTTCTTCTGTGGGATCCAGAACCCTTCAAAGGAGCAAAGAAATTCTTTTTTCCAGGTTATGAGCGATAACTTGAGGAAATCTCAATCTTAAATCAATAAATTATAATAATAGATAATATCAGCTACTCGTAATCCATTTACGACAGCATTTTAAACCTTTTGCTTTCGATGTGGTTAGATAAAGTCTATGTACATGGACGACCATAGACTGGCCGACCTAAAAATTTCTGCTTGATTTATTCATTAAGACTTGTTGCTGGCTGACAATAGATGCTTCGCAGAATGTTAAGCTCTCTAAAATATGTACTGGAATCCTAGGAAGATTATTATTGGGTGAAACTTTTAAAGCCAAAAGTTCTAACAGCCTTCTGCAGTGTCTCAAATAGGTGAGCAGAGTAAAATGCGCAAAAATGAACACTGTTTCATCTAATGACATCATGATCACTGCTTATAACATCATCAAGTCATTCTTCAGGAGTCGCTGCTTCTGAGAGCAATTGCTTGATGGTTGGCTCTTTCTATGACAGACTTGTCAAGGTGGGTGTCTGGGTGGTTCGAGACTTGGTGATAAACAATGCTTACCAAGGAAACACGTATGTGGAGGTGCAGGTATAACCTAGTCTTGTTGGATGTAGTTTTTGCTTCATTGTAGTTTGAGAAAATCCTAGGTTCACGACCTGCCCATCAGATCAGAACAGAAAAGCTGAAGTTTGCGTGTGAATTTTTTCCCTCACCTTTCATTATGAAATGATTACTTACCTGCGGTGGCAATCTGAATATCCAGTCTTCTATGGAACCCAAGCCGGAACAGTTGAAGTGTCACAAGGATACCATTAAAACAAGGAAGTGAAAAAAATTTCTTTGTTCAGTTCTCTCTCCCACACCCCCCACCCCCACCCAAAAAAAAAAAGGGGAAAAAAAAAATCTTTTGTTGATTTTATTCAAGTTGTTTATGAAAATTGTATAACATTTGAAAAAAAAAGATGATGTTTGTTGTGGGGATTTAGTCCCACATCGATTGTGAGTCAAGAGTACTCTACCTTATATGAGATAGGAGACCTTCTTTTCCTTAAGAGACATTTTTTGGACAAAAGTCCAGAAGATAAAGCTGTGAGGCTCGGCAACCACAAGCGTACCAGCTATGGCCCAAGAGCCGCAAACGTAAAAGATACGGCAACTACAAGCATACCAGCCACGATCCAAGGGCTGCAAGTCTATAAGCTATGATATGCATGTGGCCAAAGCGGACAATACCTCTTATTGAGAAGAGCCCTCCATCTGTATGAGCCCTGGCGGACAATACTTCTTATTGAGAAGAGCCCGGAGTTTCTTGACCACAACAAATAGCCCTCCAATAAGGTAGAGTCCTCCTGACTGGAGGGGCTACTGTTGAGTCAGGAGTATGATTTTGGGGGGCGGGGGCGGCTACTGTTGTAAAAGACAACGTCCCTCTAATTGGGAGGGGCTATTGTTGTGAAGGGTTTAGTCCCATATCGGTTGTGAGTTAGGATCCTCTCTCCCTCAAGAGATACCTTTTGGATCAAAGCCCAGGAGATAAAGCTGTGAAACTCGGCAACCGCAAGCATATCAGCTACGGTCCAAGGGCCGCAAGCGTATAAGATACGGCAACTGCAAGCACATCAGCCACAATCCAAGGGCCGCTACGGTATGCATACAGTCAAAGCGGATAATAATATCTCTTACTGGAAAGTGCCATGTCGAAATTTTTATCATGCATTTAGTAACGTGCAAAAACACAGAGTATCAGAAAGATCATCTTGATATCAAAATATTAGACTAGAAACCGGGTGTAAGGCTTTATTCAAGGTGATGTAAGCATATGAACCACTATTTCTTAGCTGTGGATTATATTCTAAAATTGTTTGTAATTTTTCATTGTCTTGGAGTCTCCAAACTATTCTCTAGTAATCAAAATGGTTAAGGATTATTTATTGGTTTATGAATTTTATAATTTGTCCATGGATAATCCAAGACTTGTTCGAGGGATACTCTTGGATTACAGATTTGTACTATTTTTTTTTTATTTCTGAGTATAAAGGGAAGCATGAAACCATCCTATTTTATTACAGAGAGCAAAATACATTTTTTTTTTACGTAACAACAACAAAAGGTTCAGAATACCATAAAAGAAACAAACACATCAAGAAATCTGATAACAATGCACCAACTTCAAGATGAGGAGGGCTTTGAGGTTTGCAGAGAAAGAGCAGTAGAGTTGAGGGAGTCGAGAAAGCACAATACACCACTCACTAGAACAGTAGTTTTTGCCCAAAGCAATTGATGATCTTCCTTGTTCTTTTTGCACAAACACTCTTAGCTACGAAACATGCTCAGGATTTTCAATAGAGTGACGTAAATAGAAGAAGATCTCTTCAAGAAAATATGCGAGCTTTGTTCCTTCCAAATATCCAAATGGATGGAAGCAAACAACATATTCCTAGCTCTTCAAAACAAAAGATTCTTGTTCTTCACCCGCTAGGTTATCCAGAGGTTATGGAGATTTGAAGGCCAATCTTTTAATTTTAATTGAGTTTTGATCGAGAACCAAATACTGTTAGTAAAAATGCACTTGACAAATAGATGATCAACACATTCATTGGAGCAGCCACACAGGGGATAACAAACTGTTGGAATCTATCCTTTTTTAGCTAGCACTTCGATGTGAAGTTTGTTGCTCAGCATGAGCCATAAAAAATTCCGAACTTTCTCAGGTAAGGGGGATTTCCAAATGATCTTATGGAAGGCATAGCGAAGACCATCATTGTTGAAAAAAGGTAAAAGAAATCAACAGAGAAGCAGCCATGGAGGGTTAATTTTCAAGATGGGACATCAGCAATCCAAGAAGGTCGAACTGAACCAAGTCTCTATCTCAAAACAATCAACTGACCCATTTCCTCGCTCGACAAAAGCCCTCACAAATTGATCTTCCAAGACAAAGATCTCCAATTCCAAAAGCCACTTACTGCAGCATTCTGTTTGACTGCTTTTTCATAAAGGCTAGAGAAAAGGGTGTGAAGCGGATTAGAGTCAACCCAACAATCATCCCAAAATCTGATTTTGAGACCATTTTTTAGTTTAAATGAAAGACAATTCCGAAAAAATGCAGGTTGATGACTGACATCATGCCAAATAGGTGATATTCTTGCTAGATTTTTCTTAGAATGCATACTAAACTTGCATCCCTTATGGTAAGCAGCATGAACATTAAAGCGAAAATTTAGTGCAGGGGCAAAATGGTAATTTTAAAATTTTTTCAAAATTACTATTTTACAGTGAAATTATTAATTAATCTCATTAATTAATACTAATTAACCCTACACTAGGATCTAAATATGATACAACAGCATGCATTTAAATTTGAAATTCAAATTTGAATCAGTAAACGTTTTACAGTACTGTGTTCAGAACACATCACCTTTTGCGGGTAGTCGATCACCGCAATCTGATCACCATCGGAGGGCTCTGATCATCACGTCGCAGCCACCCAACTGTCTGGCCTCTGCGGATTGTCCACACGAAGCTCCCGTCTGATCAGCTCCTCACGAATGCTAGTTCGTGATTTCACCCTTTTGATGGCAGATGTTGATCGAACTCCTTCGATCGATGTGTGCCGACTTCTCGGATGCTCTGGATCGTCTGCACAGTTACTTGAGAGGTTGATGGATCTCTCTCTGAAATTTGGTGGACTCACGACACTCGTGCACACCAATCTCACTTCCCGAACCCTAGGTAGAAACCCTAGGGTACACACCAAAAACCCTGCGCCCAATTTTCTCTCTTTTCTTTCTTTTTCTCTCGGAAGGTTTTGGACCTTCACCTTGCGCAGAAGCCTTCCTCACGCCCCAAAGTTTCTCTCCTAATTTTTCTACGCACGTCCCACCTTTCTCCTCTTTTTAAAACAATGTCAAACATGTCTTATCTGCGTGAGAGGATAAAGACAAGAGGTTACACATTTGAATTCAAATCAAATTTGAATTCAAACGAAAACCAACTTATCCCTATCCTTTTGGGCGTGAGAAGAGAAGGGGCGTGGCTCTTTGTGCGTGAAAAAAGTTTCACGAGAAACCTTTTCTCGTGTAAGTAATGTGGCGCACAAAATGGATAAGGATGAAAGGGCAAGTGATAAGTTATCCATTCAAATTCAAACATGCTTTGAATTTGAATGTCTAACTAATTATTTTATCCATCCATATGGCGCACAAATGAGGACGTGGGGAAGGGTTTTATGTGAGAAAAATTTCACGAGAAGTTTCTTCTCGTGAATTCAAATGGGTGCAAGGAAGTTGGGTGAAGCAGGGAATTTAAAACAAGGTGGTTTGATTCAAATTGAGCCAACCTAGTTTAAAATAGGTTGAGCACAATTAGACCAAATTAAACCCAACATAATTAGGCTTAATTAGGCTTAATAAAATCCTAATCAAATCAGGAATTAACTAAACCTAACCCCTGATCAAATCAGGGACTAAACCACCTTAGCGATTAGGTCAACATTTAACCTAATCGGGTCAATCCAAACTGAATCCAATTCAACTGGACTTGATCCAAAAATAATTACTCAATCAAATTGAGTTAATTAGTGATTAAATCACTAATTAAACTCTCATAAATGTTGAGTCCAAATTCGATGGGCAATCAGGCATCAGAGACCATCGATATGAAACCCTGATCAAAGAGTTCAAATTTCAAATTCAAAATTCGAAATTCAAAATTTTGACCCCGGTACCCAAAATGTGTGGAACTCATGATTAGAGAATCCTAATTCTCAATCATAGAGTTCCAGATAGATAAGACTCATAATCAGCCATCAGATCAAAAAGGAACCTCTAATGTGTGTGACCCCGCAGGTTCGAACCTAAGCCGGTAGCACAGGAACCAATTTCTGTACTAATCGAAGTGACCATCTAGCAATGGTACCCGACGACCGGATAGGTCGAATAATCGCAATCGCAACATTCAGAACCTACGTGAATATGGTTACCGTATAATTCATTCCTTTTGACCCCTGTGTTTAGGATGACTCAGGGTTAAACTGTCAACCCTGATGATATCATCCGAATCGTGCTCAACTCAATTAGTCCTGTGACTCCTCACTAGGACTATCCTGGCCAAGGTTTTGCTAAATTGAAACACGACTGTACATAGCTCCTAAACTGGAGTGGTCAATCCCATCTTGACACACGCACCGACAAGTCAAGTACTTGACTACACCCAGCAATCTTCCGTCACTGAATTAGAAATTCAGGTAGTCCAGTGCCTAAGTGCAGTGAGTTGCTTGCAAGTCACCGTGGCGGTCTCAGGTCGGAGGGACATTTATACCCATATCCCATCGGAGCAAATCTTGACAGCAAAAATAGCTCCGGAGTTGGTCACGTTCAGTGCAGATGTACCATTACATCTCACCTGTATGCCATACCAGTGTCTCCACACTCTTTGGTTATGAGGACAACCAACCCATATGGCACACAACGACCTATGCTCGATAAATATTGTCGTCCTTGGTAACAACGTATCATTTGGTCGCGAACATGTTTAAGGACTAAACGACAAATCCTCTTTTGTCGAGTCTAAATAGTCCTAAGGACTTCACCACAACACAGGAGTTCATTAGAAGATGAAACATTTGTGATGAAAAAATACCAAAATAACTTTTATTTATTTATAATTCATGTACTAATACAAAAGGAGCACAACCGTCAACAGGCTGACGATTGGCTTTGGGACACTATTCCCAACACTTGACCATACCAAGGGTTCTCCGATCTATTCATACTTTTCCAAGCTCATTTAGCTAGCAGTGCATGGTTCATTTGTTTCAAGTTCTTTGTATCCAAACCTCCTTGATCTTTGAATCAATAAATTTTGTCCCAACTGGCCAAAAAGTGAAACCTACTCATGTCTCCTTTCCTTTCCAAAGAAAAGCTCGTCTCATTCTCTCAATCCTATTAACGATCCACTTGGGTAACTTAAAGATTGACATATAATAAGAAAGAAAAGCGGTCAAAATTGAGTTAACCAACATCAAGTGTCCGCCCAAGAGAAAAGTCGGCCCTTCCAAGAGGCCAATCTTATATTTATTTTTTCAATCAAAGGAAGCTAATACTGTTTTGGAAGCTTTCTATTGCTAAGAGGCGGTCCAAGATAATTGAAAGGAAAAGATTGCTTCTTACAATTCATCCAATCCATAAACCTCATGCTTTCGATGTCATCCATATTCGGGCAAACAATTAAACTATTATGAAAGTTAATTTTAAGTCCAGAAGTCTCTTCAAAAGCATGTAGAACCGCTTCGGCAGCAAGAATATTTTCTCTCTTTCGAGTGCAAAATAGGAGGATATCATTGGCAAACTTGAGGCTAGAGAGACCATTAAACTCCACATCATTTCCAATACCCTCAATAATACTAAGAAAATAGGCTCTCTTCAAAAGTCTAGCAAGCATATCAACAGCAATGATTAAGAGGGTAGGGAAAAAGGGGTCATCTTGTCTCAAACTTTGTCTACATTTTATTCACTTGCCCGGTTTGCCATTCACAAGTAGAACCACTGAAGCAAAAGATAGCAAGCTACGGATCCAATTAATCCACTTTCTTGGAAAGCCCCTAGCTTGGAGAGCAGCCAAAAGAAAATCCCAATAAAGCTTATCAAAAGCCTTTTCAAAATCCAGCTTACACAAAACCCCTTTATGATCCATTCTTTTACGATAAGAGATCATTTCATAGGCACTTAGAAAGTTCTAAATGATAACTCTACTCTTAACAAATGTAGATTGCGAGTGGTCAATTAAGTTAGGGAGGAAGATGGCCAAACACCTAAAGAGAACTTTGGTGATGATTTTAAAGATGCTATCGAAAAAGCTAATAGGTCGAAGGTCATGAGTAAAGAGCACACTATCCTTTTTTGGGGATAAGTAAGATAAAAGCAAAGTTTAGCCTGTTTAGATCCAGCTCACCCCCAAAAAAGGCTTCCATTATCACCATAATGTCATTTGAACTTTCAAAAGATCCCAGAATTTCTGAAAGAAAGCAAATGTGAGTCCATCTGGCCTAGGCACATATTTGTACTATTATCTGAAAATGTTGGCAGTTCAGTTATTGCCTCAATTTTTTTTTAATATCTAAATGTAGAAATATGTCAATTAAACCCACATTGTTTCTTTTTTCTTAATACTCTCTTTCTTTCATCATCCAATTTTTTATTCAAACTATTGATGAATTTGTCAGATTTTATTTGAACTCCAAATCTTTGCCCTCAGCTGAATTTTTCTCAAAACCCAAACCTGTGAATATGGTGGTGCATACTGCAAAAATTCACATACCGAATGAAAGCTGATGGATAAACAGGATGAGATTAAAAATATCAAACTTTTGTGCTATAATTAAGGTTTTAGAGATAACAAGCCTGATAAACATGAATAACAAAATAAAAGATTTAGAATAAAGCAAAGCACACAAATAAATCCAGCTTTCCCAACAACAAAAATTTTTTTTTTTTTTTTTGATGCAGGTATTTGAGTGATGAATGAATTCATCTTAGAATTATATTTTTTTAGATGATTTTGAATAATTGTTCATAGATAATAGAAACATTATAAATGACGTGCATAAAACCGAGATAGATAAATCAACATTTATACGTCAAAGGAAGGGATATTTATACTGTTTATACAATTAAATTAGAAAGTAGTGATATTTTTTTTTTTTTATATAAATCAAAGACTAATAAAATTTCCAAGAAGTACCTTAATTCAATTGAGAAAATCCTATGGGATAATTTTGTACCTCCCAATTCATTGGAAAAGCCTTGAATTGAATCCGACAAAAAGGGGCATGCCAAGTTGGGTGGAATGGAGAGAGCCAACCGAAAAATTAAGGGAGGTGATTGTAATTTTTTCTCTTTAAGAGGACTTATATTTAAAACGTCTAATTAATTGGAGTATCGGTGCGATTTACAATTACACGTAGGGATGGCAAAATTAATCCGATCCGATGGGTATACACCCTATCCGAACCCGGTCAAACCCGAAAAATAGGGTTTGACTGGGTTTGGGTTCAGATTTGGATAAAATCCGAAAACTATAATACAGGTATGGGTAGAGTATGGGTAGTGCTATTTTCTATCCGAACCCGATCCGAATCTATGGATATGGGTAATACCCGAACCATATCCGAATATATATATATATATATATATGTATACATATATATATATTGTTGGTGTAAAAATCTGCTTGCGCTGGAGAAGCTGGAGTCGGGGAAGCCGTGGTCGCCGCCGGGACCTGCAAGGGAAGTCTAAACCGGAGGTGGGGTTGCTCCGGCAAGATCCTCCGACGCTCAAGTCAGTTCTCTGCCTCAACAAGAATGGAGTGCTCGAACAGAGAATTTAGCAGAGTTTTGAGATAAGAAATGAGCTTAAAGAATAACGTATCTGAGTCCCCCTTTTATAGACGGAGGGGGCAACGGATTGATGGCAACACCTGTAACCGTCTGGTCGTGGGCCGCCCGTGGTCAGAAAAATTTATTGCGAGTGGTAGTGGAGCGGAATCGTAGCCATCACCGCAGCTCGCCACGTGGAATCAGTTGCAGGGAGTGGAGCATCGCCCGTTGTCGTGACTTGCCAGCGGATGGGAGAATCGCCCGGTATCCGTCGCAGGAGGTGGAGCAGGTTCGTGGCCGTTATCGTGGCCTGCCAGGGGGTAGTGGAGCTGTGCGGAATCCGCCACAGGAAGTGGGGCTGGGCGGCGACGGTTACTGCGGCTTGTCAGGGAATGATGGAGCTGTGCGGAATCTGTCACAGGAAGTGGAGCAGGGTCGTGGCCGTTTAGGTGGCCTGCCAGGAGGCGCGGATCCGTTGATTGAAGCTCGGCGACGGTCGGAGCCTGGCCTCTGTAGAGGTCCGGGAGAGGTCCTCCTGGCGGCCGGGGTCATGGGCGGAGTCTGACTTCCGTGGGAGCCCGGGCGGAGCCGTGCTGCAGGGGATGCCGGAGGCGGAGCCCGGCTCCCGTAGGAGCCCGGGCGGAGCCCTCTCGGAGTTGAAGTTGCGGGCGGAACCCGGCTCCCGTAGGAGTCCGGGCGGAGTCCTCTGCAATCAAAGTTAGAGGTGAAGTCCGGCTCCCGTAGGAGTCCGGATGGAGCTTACCAGCAGTCAAAGGTAGAGGTGAAGTCCGGCTCCCGTAGGAGTCCGGACGGAGCTTACCAGGAGTTGATACCGAGAGCGGAGCCTGGCTCCCGTAGGAGTCCGGGCGGAGCTGTGCTGCAGTCGATGTCGGAGGCGGAGCCCGACTCCCGTAGGAGTCCGGGCGGAGCTGCTCTGTAGCTGATGCCGGAGGCGGAGCCCGGCTCCCGTAGGAGTCCGGGCGGAGCTGTGCTGCAGCTGATGTCGGAGGCGGGGCCCGGCTCCCGTAGGAGTCCGGGCGGAGCCCTCTCGGAGTTGAAGTTGCGGGCGGAACCCGGCTCCCATAGGAGTCCGGGCGGAGCTGTGCTGCAGTCGATGTCGGAGGCGGAGCCCGGCTCCCGTAGGAGTCCGGGCGGAGCTGCTCTGTAGCTGATGCCGGAGGCGGAGCCCGGCTCCCATAGGAGTCCGGGCGGAGCTGTGCTGCAGCTGATGTCGGAGGCGGGGCCCGGCTCCCGTAGGAGTCCGGGCGGAGCCCTCTCGGAGTTGAAGTTGCGGGCGGAACCCGGCTCCCGTAGCAGTCCGGGCGGAGTCCTCTGCAGTTGATTCCGAGAGCGGAGCCTGGCTCCCGTAGGAGTCCGGGCGGAGCTATGCTGCAGTCGATGTCGGAGGCGGAGCCCGGCTCCCGTAGGAGTCCGGGCGGAGCTACTCTGTAGCTGATGCCGGAGGCGGAGCCCGGCTCCCGTAGGAGTCCGGGCGGAGCTGTGCTGCATCTGATGTCGGAGGTGGGGCCCGGCTCCCATAGGAGTCCGGGCGGAGCCCTCTCGGAGTTGAAGTTGCGGGCGGAACCCGGCTCCCGTAGGAGTCCGGGCGGAGTCCTCTGCAATCAAAGTTAGAGGTGAAGTCCAGCTCCGTAGGAGTCCGGACGGAGCTTACCAGCAGTCAAAGGTAGAGGTGAAGTCCGGCTCCCGTAGGAGTCCAGACGGAGCTTACCAGCAGTTGATACCGATAGCGGAGCCTGGCTCCCGTAGGAGTCCGGGCGGAGCTGTGCTGCAGTCGATGTCGGAGGCGGAGCCCGGCTCCCGTAGGAGTCCGTGCGGAGCTGCTCTGTAGCTGATGCCGGAGGCGGAGCCCGGCTCCCGTAGGAGTCTGGGCGGAGCTGTGCTGCAGCTGATGTCAGAGGCGGGGCCCGGCTCCCGTAGGAGTCCGGGCGGAGCCCTCTCGGAGTTGAAGTTGCGGGCGGAACCCGGCTCCCGTAGGAGTCCGGGCGGAGTCCTCTGCAGTTGATACCGAGAGCGGAGCCTGGCTCCGTAGGAGTCCGGGCGGAGCTGTGCTGCAGTCGATGTCGGAGGCTGAGCCTGGCTCCCGTAGGAGTCCGGGCGGAGCTGCTCTGTAGCTGATGCCGGAGGCGGAGCCCAGCTCCCGTAGGAGTCCGGACGGAGCTGTGCTGCAGCTGATGTCGGAGGCGGGACCCGGCTCCCGTAGGAGTCCGGGCGGAGCCCTCTCGGAGTTGAAGTTGCGGGCGGAACCCGGCTCCCGTAGGAGTCCGGGCGGAGTCCTCTGCAATCAAAGTTAAAGGTGAAGTCCGGCTCCCGTAGGAGTCCGGACGGAGCTTACCAGTAGTTGATACCGATAGCGGAGCCTGGCTCCCGTAGGAGTCTGGGCGGAGCTGTGCTGCAGTCGATGTCGGAGGCGGAGCCCGGCTCCCGTAGGAGTCCGGGCGGAGCTGCTCTGTAGCTGATGCCGGAGGTGGAGCCCGACTCCCGTAGGAGTCCGGGCGGAGCTGTGCTGCAGCCGATGTCGGAGGTGGAGCCCGGCTCCCGTAGGAGTCCGGGCGGAGCTGCTCTGTAGCTGATGCCGGAGGCGGAGCCCGGCTCCCGTAGGAGTCCGGGTGGAGCTGTGCCGATGTTGCGGAGGAGCCCGACTCCCGTGGGAGTCCGGGCGGAGCTGCGCCGTTGCCGATGCCGCCGAGGGTTTCGGCTGTGGGTATTTTATACCCAACATTTATATATATTACATATCCGAATATATATATAATATACATATACATACATATATATATTATATATAATATATATATATAATAACAAACACATATACACACATACATATATATGAT
>NC_025993.2:76069110-76070805 GCF_000442705.2 Elaeis guineensis | reverse complement strand
GTGAAGAAAAACCTTAGATGTATTGAATTTTGAGATGCTCTCGGAACCCCCACTTGATCTTTCATTTCTTGATATCATGAACATCATTTTCCAAGCCATTCAAAATATGATATGGGTCTACTTTAGCCATCTAAAAGAGTAAAATCCTTCTTGTAGGTTTTATTGAGGGTTCATTTTTTCTATTTTTGCAGGATGAAATTGTGGCTGCCTTTTTTTTTTCCTAAGTCTTGTTTATCAATTCTTGTAACTTGAATTTGTTCTTTTGATAATTAGTTAATTCTCCGCCATCTTGTTGGACAAATTGATATGGTTGGTAGAATGTAACTTGATTCAAAGGAAACACAAATAATATTTTTCTAAATAATAATAATAAAGTGGTAAATAAAGTGATATTATATTACTAGACATTTAATTGTTTTATGAAAGAACATATTTTGATTGATATCTTTTAATGCCCAGAGCTGCCCTATCTTTTTCTCATTTTGAAATCATGGGATCATTTTGAAATCATGGGACCATTTGAAATAATGAAAATAACCACTGAAAAGATATATAGCCTATTATTTTTTACCGACAGATTTGGAAATCCTTATAAAAAGGTTCAACAAGATATCCAAAGCACTAGTATCGTAGCCCACCAAATGCTTTTTGCTTTTCCCTTTTTCATTTTGAAATATCTTGCTGATCATAATATCATTTTTTTTAATAAAAATTGGAGGCCAACAAGGAGCCACCAAGAAAATTTATGGATCAAAAATTGACTGAGCAAGGAGGTTACGAAAGCTTAAAAGCTTAAACCAGTTAAGCTTCTACACAGAGATAAGATTATCAATGAGAAGAGGTGACATTCTCCTGTAAGAGAGGAAGTAAAGAAACAAGATAGGGGGCATTACCAACCATAGTCCATTTCAGAATTTCATAACATGAATATTTTACTAACAAATCTATTTACTCTTCACACATCAAATTGTTTATCAATCATTAATCATTGATTTGCTTAATAATTAATTTATGCATCCTTAATTTATTTATCGATCATTAGTTTGTTCATAACAGTATGCCATGATATCCTTAAAGTTTAACTAGTTCCAACAAATGTATTGAAATTGGAGAATGATCAACAAATTCATCAAATTTCTACTAGCTAATGTTAGTCTTTTTGTTTTATGTATAGTACTTTCCTGATTTCATCACTTTCAACCCAAAAACTAATTGAAAAAATCAAATAAAAAAATAAAATACAAATAACCAAATCATTAGAAAAAATAAACTCATATCATCATCAAGTTCATCTTTTGGAGAACAGATAGTTTTGGAGAAAAGAGATTTTCGCAGCACCAGAAAGAAAAATGAATTTCCCTACGTTCAAATTTGTATGTGATTTGATGAGATTTGCATTCAATTATTTTCCATCCCTTTATTTTTTTCAAATTTTACTAGTCATGGTGAGCAGTTAACATCTTGATAAAGTTCACCACAAGCCTTCTAAAGGATCGAGGCTAGCTTATAGGTAAGGTAGCAAGGATGTTTAAGAAGGAAATAAACTTCTAGAACATATCAAAGCAGGTAGTCTATTATGCAAAAGCATCCTCTGAACATTTCACTTCTCGTAGATTACTTATCCTATTTGTTTTTCATGTCATCAGAAGATCTGCATATGGATGGAGAGAGTTGATGCACTATGAATAGAAGATA
>NC_025993.2:76059110-76066610 GCF_000442705.2 Elaeis guineensis | reverse complement strand
AAGCAGACTCCGCCCGGACTCCTACGGAAGCTGGGCTCCACCACCGACATCGACTACAGGACAGCTCCGCCCGGACTCCTACGGGAGCCGAGCTCCATCCTCAGCATCAACCGCTGGTAGGCCTCATCCGGACTCCTACGGGAGCCGGACCTCCCCTCTAACTTTAATTGCAGGGAGACTTCGCCCAGACTCTTATGGGAGCCAGGCTTCATCTTCGAAGCCAACAACTTCAGCCGCAAACAGACTCCGCCCGGACTCCTACGGGAGCCGGGCTCCGCCGCCGACATCGACTACAGGACAGCTCCACCCGGACTCCTACGGGAGTCGGGCTCCGTCCTCAGTGTCAACTGCTGGTAAGCCCCGTCCGGACTCCTACGGGAGCCGGACTTCGCCTTTAACCTTGACTGCAGGAAAACTTCGCTCGGACTCCTACGGGAACCGGACTCCACCGATAACTTCAGCAGCGAGCAGACTCCGCTCGGACTCCCACGGGAGCCGGGCTCCGTTCTCAACGTTAACTGCTGGTAAGCCTTGACCGAACTCCGATGGAAGTCGGACTTCGCCTTTAACCTTGATTGCAGGAAGACTTCGCCCGAACTCCTGTGAGAGCCGGGCCCCGTCCTCGATTCCAACGACTGCAGACAGTCTTCGTCCGGATCTCTACGGTGGCCGGACTCTGACCACTGCCAAACTTCAGCCGACAGATTAGCACTCCCAGGCCACAATCGCGGCCACGATTCTGCTACATTTCCTACGGTGGAATCCGTGCAGCTCCACCACTCCCTGACAAGCCGCAGTAACAATCACAGCACTGCTCCACTCCCTATGATGGATCCCGTGCGGCTCCATTACTACCTGACCAGCCATGATAAACGGCCACGATCCTGCTCCACCTCCTGCAACGGATACTGCATGATTCTCCCATCCACTGGCAAGTCACGACGACAAACGCCGCCCCACTTCATACGGCAGACTCCACGTGGCACGCCCCAACGATAGCCACGGGTCCGTTCCACTACGCTTCGCAGCAAACTCCGCCTGACCCCGGGCAGTCCACTGCCAGACGGTTATAAACGTCGCCATCAATCCGTTGCTTCCTCCGCCTATAAAAGGGGGACCCAGATACGTTATTCGATAAGCTCATTTCTTATCTCAAAACTCTGCTAAATTCTCCGTTCGAGCACTCCATTCTTGTTGAGGCAGAGAACTGACTTGAGCATCGGAGGGTCTTGCTGGAGCAACCCCACCTCCGGTTTAGACTTCCTTTGCAGGTCCCGACGGCGACCGCGGCTTCCCCAACTCCAGCTTCTCCGGCGCAAGCAGATTTTTGCACCAACATGATTGGCGCTAGAGGAAGGGCTGAACCCTCGCAGTACCCTTGTTCTTAAAGGAGTGTTCAACGGAGCCGCCTCCGATCGTCTCTCCGACACCCACTCCTAATTTTCCCCCGTGAGATCCACGCTCGATGCCTCCACGCAAGGCGTCCACACGACGGTCCACGGCCTCCGCGGCCAGATCTCAGGCTCCGGCCTCCCCTCCTATTTCCCAGCCTCCTCCTCCTCCTCCGACGGCGGCGGTCGGCGCAGAGCAATTTGACTTGCTGGCACAGCAGGTCAGAGGCCTCATCGAAGCTGTGCAAGCAATGCAGCAGCAGCAACCACAGGCGTCGGCGCACCCGGAAAGGGCATCTCCGAAATGTCAGAACCCGACGGTGGGGCGGGCCACCTGGGCCAGCCGCCCCATCCTTCCCGAGAAAATAAATCCGAGAGTAGAGAGCCCTCAATCGGACTACGACTCCACCCCTGGAAGATCCCTGGCCCCGCTCTGCCAGAGGACCCTCGAGACTCGAAGTCGAGAGGATTTCCAGGACCGGAGGCTCCAGGAGATGAACCGGCGGATTGAAGAACTCCGCCACGTGTCCCCCGCTCATGGTGAGGATATTTGTACTGACCCTCCCTTCTCTCAAATGATCATGCAGGAACCGATCCTGCCAAACTTCAAGCTTCCCCAATTCGAAAGCTACGACAGGACTTCAGACCCGGTTGATCATCTGGAGGCCTTCCGGACGATGATGCTACTTCACGGTGCTCCTGACGCCATCTTATGCCGGGCTTTCCCGTCTACTTTGAAGGGAGCAGCGAGGAACTGGTACTCGGCTTTGAAGTCGGGTACCATCTTTTCCTTCGATCAAATGAGCCACCAATTTATGGCCCATTTTGTCAGCAGCCGGCACCCCCGAAAGGGTTCGGAGTCCCTCATCAACATCAAGCAGAGGGAAGGGGAGTCCATACGGGCCTACGTCAACTGCTTTAACATTGCGGCGTTGGAGGTCTGAAACTTGGACCAATCAGTTGCCATGGCCGCCCTGAAAGGTGGCCTTCAGAAGAATGATCTTTTGTTCTCCCTGGAGAAGAAGTACCCCAGGGATTTTGTCGATTTACTAGCTCGGGCTGAAGGATACGCTCGAGCAAAAGAAGCCTTCAAAATGAAGGACGAAAAGACAGCAAGGGAGCGGCAAGCGGGAGATTCGAGTAAGCCCGCAGTTAAGAAAAGGCCAAAGGAAGCCCGGCCGCATTCCCGATCCCCTCCTGGACATAAGCGCGCCCATACTCCACCCCGGGCACGCAGGCAGAGAAGCCCGGACCGCGGGGTTTGACGGAGCTCCCCACCAGGGAGATTTCGCAACTACGCCCCCCTCAACGCCTCGAAGGCCCAGGTATTAATGGAGATCAGGGAGCAGCTCCCTAGGCCGGAGAGGATGCGCACACACCCCGGGAAGCGCAACCCCAACAAGTTCTGCCTCTACCACCGCGACCACGGCCACGACACAAAGGAGTGCATCCAGCTTCAGGACGAGATCAAGGAGCTCATTCGGCGAGGTCGACTCGACAGATTCATCCACCGCAGGCCTGAGGGTAGAGGAGACCGACCAAGAGCCCTCCCACAGCCTGAACCGCAGAGAAGGGAGGAGCAACCTGGGGATCGGCCTCCCATCGGGACCATCGACTCCATCACTGGAGAGCCTCAAGGAGGAGCAGGAAAACTGTAAATGTATCACTTACGATTTCACCTTGAATCTACTTTCCTTTCTACCTAACGTGCCCTTCCCACCTGGCGTGGATTTATTATGACTGGATATGATCCCTCCAAAAACAAAGCCATGTCAGGAACAGGAGGAGAACCTCATCCTGACATGAGCAAAGTCAAAGGCCCGGTTCTTTTAGACCGGATGGGGGGAGAGGCCTTACAACGCCCTAATGTGCCCCCACAGCCATGTCAGGAACAGGAGGAGAACCTCGTCCTGACATGAGCAAAGTCAAAGGCCCGGTTCTTTTAGACCGGATGGGGGAGAGGCCTTACAACGCCCTAATGTGCCCCCACAGCCATGTCAGGAACAGGAGGAGAACCTCATCCTGACATGAGCAAAGTCAAAGGCCCGATTCTTTTAGACCGGATGGGGGGAGAGGCCTTACAACGCCCTAATGTGCCCCCACAGCCATATCAGGAACAGGAGGAGAACCTCGTCCTGACATGAGCAAAGTCGAAGGCCCGGTTCTTTTAGATCGGATGGGGGGAGAGGCCTTACAGTGCCCTAACGCGCCCCCACAGCTAGGCTGGTAACGAGGGGAGAACCTCACACCGGCTCGAGCAAAATGGAAGGCCCGGACTCCTACGGGAGCCGGGTTCCGTTCACGATGCAAAGGAAGACTTCACCCGGACTCCTACGGGAGCCGGGTTCCGCCCGCAAGGAAGACTTCACCCGGACTCCTACGGGAGCCGGGTTCCGCCCGCGAGGAAGACTTCACTCGGACTCCTACGGGAGCCGGGTTCCGCCCGCGAGGAAGACTTCACCCGGACTCCTACGGGAGCCGGGTTCCGCCCGCAAGAAGGACTTCACCCGGACTCCTATGGGAGCTGGGTTCCGCCTGCAAGGAAGACTTCACCCGATCTCCTACGGGAGCCGGGTTTCGCCTACAAGGAAGACTTCAGCCAGACTCCTACGAGAGTCGGGCTCCATCCACGACTTCTGCAGCAAGGGTTAATGGTGGCGAAACCTGGCCGGCTAACAAGATCAGATGAAAGGAAAAAGCCCCCTCCCAACGATGTCAACATCAGGCAAGACAGATGGCAAGAAAGGTTCGGCAGATAGCGATATTAGTGCAGCACGCGAACGAGGTAACACAAAATGCTCTTTTTATTCCATTTTCGATATACACACTACAAGCCAGGAAGGCCAAGGAAAGGAGGGCAAAACGACAAAAAGGAAGTAACTACATGATAAGACAGAAAGGCAAAAAGAGCCCTAAGGAGGCCTTGCTCCCTCCGACCTAGAGTTATCTATTCCGTCCCTCAACCAGGACTGCCTCAGATTCTCTATTTCTCCTTCTAGCTCTTCCCTCTTCTGCAGCGCGTCCTGGAGCGCCCGATGAAGTTGCTGGCTCTCAGCCACCGCTTCTCGACGCCTCTTCCTCAAAACTTCGGACTCCGCCTCTGCGTCTGTGACGGCCCGCCGCTCAAGCACCAGTTGGATCTTCACTTGTTGCAGCTCGGCTGTCTTCTCCCCGAGGGAGACAAAAATCCCTTCAATAGTGCCTTTCAGGGCGTGGAGCTCTTCAGAATCTTGGACAGAAGTAAGCTGCGCCCTGTTAGCCAGCTGCCTCTGGAGACGAACGACTTCGTCGGCCGCCATCCGGAATCTCCCTTTATACTCTTCCACCTGCCGGCGCTAGCTGGCCCGCTGCACGTCGTGGCTCATCTCGGCGTCTTGGAGCTGCTTCTGAAGGTCGGAGACCTTCTGCGACCACTTCTGTTCATCATCAACCCGGGCCAAGAGTCGGGATGAATTTCCTTCCAGCTAGCCGATCTTCCTCTTCGCAGCTGACAGTTCCACCTTAAGGGTGCTGATCCTGGCTTCTTGAGCCCAAATACGGTCGCTGGTGCTCTTCTTGCACTCCTCGAGTTCCTTTGCGAAGTTCGTCTTCCTCCGGCTGTAATCCATGATCGCCTTCACATGGAGACTCCGAAAGTGGGCGGCCTCAACGGCGGCTTCAGAATGGCCTTCTCTCGATTTGCGGAGTTCGCCTTCCATCTTCTTCAACTTCTTCGTCAGGTGAAGGACCTCCTTTTTCAACCGCTGGATTATCGATTTCAGCGGGACCCCCAGGGGCTAGGGGAGTGCTTCTGCAGGGCATTGCCATCGGAAGGCAAAAGCATCAGGGAATGACTCATTGCAAGGAGAAAAGCAGAAAGAAAAAGGAGGGGGAAGGAGAAGCCATCCACAACAAAAAATTTGACTTTATTGATTGAATAATTGTGAAGACAAACAGAAAGGAAATATTGCGATAAAATAAGGGCACAAGATCAGAGGTCTCAGACCTCAGGGGCGGGAGGTGGAGAACCCGGCACGGGGGGTGCGACCGCAGTGGCGGCAGACGAGGGGCCGGCCTCGTCTTCGGACTCCTCAAGGAAGCCGAGGTCGAGCTCGAGAAATTTGCTGGCCACCTTCTCTTGGCAGAGCTCGAACCCCTTGGTGAACGCCTCCTGGCCGAACTGGACATTCAGGTCCCTCATCTCCGTGGAGGCCTTGAATTCCTCCACCGCAAGGGCCCTGGCCTCCGAGACCAGGACTGGAGTTTGCTCGACCAAATGGGCGACCTCGGCCTCCGCCTTCCTCGCCGACTCCTCCAAGATCTGCCCTCCTCCTCCTGGGCTTGCTTCTCTCTTTCCAGGGCCTCCTGGAGGGCGGCTACTTCAGCCGACTTCGCTTGGAGGCGGGCAACCTCGGCTTGGCAGTGTTCCTCCGCCTGGAGGATGTCCCTCCTCATGCGGCTCACCGCTTCGATGTAGGCGAAGAGCTGGTGCCCAATCTGCAAGGACGGATAGAGAATTACAATAGAGGCTGAGTGACCGTGTAAATAAAGATCCGTTTACCTCGAGGAAGGATCCCAAAGAGTCCCAAGCCCGCTGCTCAGGATCGGCGCGGTCGATCCTCCCCACGACGTCGGACAGGATGCAGCCGTCGATCAACTGCCTGATCAAGTCCCTATCGTTGAAGGGATTCTCCGATCCCTCCTCGAAGCAGATGGACTCGTCTACAGCAGCTCGGTGGCTACTCGCCCTGCGAGCCACTGATTTCCTCCTCCTCCCCATGGTGGGTGCCTCCGTGGAGCGAACCCCCAGAGTGGGGGCCCCAGTCGGCGGGCTCCTCGAGGAGGCCCGGGGAGCCACTGGCTCGGCATCTGAGGGAATGTCGATGGCCGGGGCCGCCTGGACGGGCGCAGCCAAGCTCGTCTCCTCCGCCCTGGCCCTCTTCGCCGATTCGGAGGCCGCCGTGCCCTTTCTCTTCTGAGCTCTCATGCCCCTGGCGAGCATCCGCGTCGCTTCGGCGTCCATTCCTAAAAAAAAAAAAAAAAAAAAAAAGAAAGAGAAGAAAGAAGAAAAAGGGGAAAAAGAAGCAACACCGATCAATCAAGAGTCAAAAAAAAAAAAAAAAAGAGAGAAAGAAAGAAAAAGAAGAGAGGGGGAAGGAAACAGAGGTAAAGAGAAGAAGAGGAGAAAGGCAAGAAAAGAAAAGATAAGATGAATACTCGCTGGATCCTAGGGGCTCAGGCCGATGTTGAAAAGAAGCTGCTCCCTCAGAAGATTAGGAAGGGAAGGAGCGGGATAAGTTAGAAGCTTCTGGGCGGCCTGGAGGTCGTCCTCCCCCAGGCTGGGAGCCCGACAGACAGAATCCCTCAGAGAGCCCCAAGGGGGCAGGCCCAGTTCCAGGGTCGGGCAGTGGACGAAGAGGTATTTTCCCTTCCAATTGTGAATCGAAGAAGGGGCACCTTTTAGCAACCCCTTCTTACCAAACTGGGGGGAGAAGTACCATCAGTCCTTCGTCGAAGGATGGTGTTTGAAGGTATAAAAATGCCTAAACAAGGAGAGAGACGGCTGAACCTCGACTACGTGGCAGAGGAAGAGAAACCCTATCAAAAACCTAAAGGAATTCGGGGCCACGGAAGTGAGGGAGATGTCCAAGAAGCGGAAGAGGGCAGCGACAAAGGAAGGAAGCGGAAGCCGGAGTCCGGCACGGAACGCTTCCTGATACAAACAAAAGCGACCGGGAGGGGGAGTGCTGGCCCGGTCAGAGGGGCCAGGTAGCTCCAGGTCGTACTCCGGAGGAACCCCATACTGAACCCGTATTAGAAGGAGTTCCTTCGAAGTCGAGGAACATAGAATAACGTTCGGTGCGAAAACCGAGCGAAGCCCAGCCCCAGACGTGGGTTCGTCCACAGAGACAGGGACCTGGGGGTTTGAAGCAGAAGAACTCTCGGAACTGCTGGGAGCAGAAGAGCCAGAGGACATTTTGAGTAGTTTCGAAGGGGGGATCTAAAGGACCCTAAAAAGACGGACCGAAAGGAGAACGAGAGGCCGAAGACTAACTCGGAGGGATGCACAAAAGTAATGACGAGAAAAGAAGCCCCTAGGCGGTGAGAGGAAGGTTGGCACTAACCTATA
>NC_025993.2:76046610-76051610 GCF_000442705.2 Elaeis guineensis | reverse complement strand
TACTCTACTCTTTAAGTCCTCTAACTTGATGTGAGTAAGGTTTATTATCTTCTTACAATTTAATCTCCATATTTTCTCTCTTTTTTTTTCTTAAAAAAAAATATTTACATGTACAGTTAGTACAATATCCTAACCCCTTAAGTTTTCTAATTGACTCTTGTAGCGAGCTTTAGGCCAATGACTCCCAAATCAGTTGGCTTTAGGACATTAAGTGTAAAACACCCCTCAGGCTTACTGACTCGAGTCAAAAAGGTTATGAGTTAAAACTGACTATACAAGAGGTTTCTTCATATTTTCACCTTTTGACGTGAACAACAATACTTACTTAGGTGAAGGAACCCGGTTACTTAGTAAGAAATGCTAAAATCCTCTCTTTTTTATTTTATCTCTTTTTTTACAATAAAAAAAAATTTTGCACATCTCGACCTTTCCACCCATACCCCTATAAAGCAAATTCTTCATTGAGATGGTGGTAAGAGGGTTCTAGAATCACTCTAAAATTTAGTCTAGTCTAAATTCTTTCATTAATTGGGCATCCTTAATAATTTCTTCCTCAATATCTCCAAAATTATCCAGACTGTTAATCACTCATTGATTTGGGTGCCTAGTTAACTTCAAATCGAGATATAATTCAGATACACAAAACTAATTATTTCTAACCATACTCGAGGATTTAATTAAATTAGTTATTTTTTTCCCAACTTAATTTTTATTATCCCCAATGAAAGAAGAGAATCATAATAAAGCTAAAATATAATGTAACAAGGAAGGACACCACCTAAGTTTAATGTGTGTAATCTTGATTGAGAGGTCCTTCATTACTAGGCGTGGTGTGTTCTTGACTCCATTGATCATGGTGCTCTCCTCCAACTTGGCTAATTATCTTTCTCAAAAATTTTTACAAAATAAAAAAATTGAATAACTGAAAAATAAAATATTGGATTGCCTCCCAACAAACACTAAGTTTAAGGTCTTCAGCCAGACCAAGCCAAAGTTCAATTGTAGACTGGATCTTGCAATTCAATTGAGTCAACTTGCTTGCCATCTCTGATTTCATCCACATAATGTTTCAATCATTGGCCATTTACTTTCAAGGTGTTTCTCTATTTAGGATCTTTGATTTCAATTGCTCTATGGGGGAAGATCTGAGTTACGATATATGGTCCATCCCAACGTGAACGGAGTTTTTTAGAGAATAGTCGTAACCTCAAATTATAAAGCCACACTTTTTGATTAGGTTTGAACATTTTTTATAAAATATATTTATCATGATAAGCCTTAGTTCGAGCCTTATAAATTCATGAATTCTCGTATGCTTCATTACGTAGCTCTTCTAATTCATTCAATTGTAGTCTCCTATTACTACTCATATTTTTTATGTCAAAATTAAATTGCTTTATAGCCCAAAATACATGGTGTTCTAGCTCTACCGACAGATAATAGACTTTTTCAAAAATAAGCCAATAAGGAGACATTCCTATCAGGGTCCTGTATGCAGCACGGTAGGCCCATAATGCATCGTCTAATCATCCAGACCAATCTTTTCGATCAAGCCTAACCATCTTCTCAAAAATTTGTTTGATCTCCCTATTGGAGACTTTCACTTGACCACTAGTTTGGGGGTGATATGGTGTGGCAACTTTGTGAGTGATTTCATATTTCTTCATTAAACTTTCAAAGTGCCTATTCATGAAATGTGCACCTCCATCACTAATAATAGCCCTTGGATAATCGAATTGACTTAAGATGTTCTGATGGATGAATTTGATTATCACCTTATAATCATTCATCCTAGTTGCCATAGCCTCAACCCATTTAGATACATAATCTACCGCAATCAAAATATATTCGTATCCATAAAATGGAGGAAAGGGGCCCATAAAATTGATTCCCCAAACATCAAAAACTTTCATGACTAAAATGAGAGATAGGGGCATCATATTTTTTTTAGAAATATTCTCCGTCTGCTGACAGTGCAAGTACTCAAAGCAAAATTTATGTACATTCTTAAACAATGTCGGCTAGTAAAACTCACTTTGTAACACTTTTATGGCCATTCTCTTCCCACTGAAATGTCCCCCGCATGCATGAGAGTGACAAAAGATAAGTATATTTTGATACTCACTCTCAGGGATACAGCGTCGAATCACTTAGTTAGGGCAATGTTAGAATAATTCGGGTTCCTCCCAATAATAATGTTTGACTTGTGAGAAGAATCGATCCTTCTCCTATTTTGTCCAATGGAGAGGAACTTGCCCTGTTGCCAAATAGTTAATGATGTGGGCAAGCCATGGGATTTGATCAGAGGAAGTTGCAAAAAATTATTCGTCAGAAAATTTTTTCTTAACTTCATCTGTACTCATCGTATGATCAACTAAGATTCTAAAAATATGATCAGCGACTATATTATCGGAACCCTTCTTGTCTCAAATTTTTAGATCAAGTTCTTAAAGTAGAAGGATCCATCTGATCAATTATGGTTTAGTGTCTTTCTTTGAGAGCAGATGTTTCAGAGATACGTGATCAGAATATACTAGAACCTTAGACCCTAACAGATATGAATGAAATTTATCAAGGATGAATACCACCGTTAGTAGCTTTTTTTCTATCGTGGTATAGTTCAATTGGGTATCGGATAGAGTTTTACTAGCGTAATAGATCACATGTGGCTCCTTATTAATTCTTTGACTTAAGATGGCCCCTATTGCAAAATCGAAAGCATCACACATGATTTCAAATGGGAAGGATCAATCATGGGGTTTTATTATGGGTGCTGCTGTCAGGGCTATTCGTAATGTGTAGAAAGCTTGTAGGCATTCTTCATTAAAGACAAACAGCGTATCTTTGGCTAGCAGATTGCACAAGGATCTCCATATTTTGCTAAAATCTTTAATGAAGCATCTGTAAAATTCAGTGTGACCTAGGAAGGATCGTATTTATCAAATCAAAGTGGGAGATGGTAGTTTTGAAATGACCTCAATTTTGGCTTTGTCTATCTCAATCTTCCTTTCAGAAACAATATGTCCCAATATGATTCCTTCTCGAACCATGAAATGGCTCTTTTTCCAACTTAAAATCAGATTTATTTTTGTGCAGCACTTAAGAACTTTGGAGAGGTTATGAAGACAATCCTCAAAGATGGTTCCCAACATGGAGAAATCAACCATGAAAATTTCAAGATATTTATCCATCATATCCAAAAAAATGGCCAAAATGCATCATTGAAATGTAGCGGGAGCATTGCAAAGCCCGAATGGCATACGTCGAAAAGCGAAAGTGCCATAGGGGCAAATGAAGGTGGTTTTCTCTTGATCATCCGAAAATACAGGTATCTGATTGTACCCTGAATAACTATCTAAAAAATAGAAAAAATGTTGACCCGCTAGCCATTCTAGGATTTGGTCGATGAAGAGTAATGAAAAATGGTCCTTCCTAGTAACAGCATTTAGTTTTCTATAGTCAATGCATACTCGCCAGCTAGATGGTGTACAAGTGGAAAATAATTCACCTTCTTCATTCTCCACCATAGTAATACCTGATTTTTTAGGTACTACTTGGGTAGGGCTGATCCATTTACTATCGGATATGGGGTAGATGATTCCAGCATCTAACCATTTTACCACCTCTTTCTTCACTACTTCCCACATATTTGGGTTAAGTCTTCTCTGCATATCTTGATGGGGTTTGGCATCTACCTCACAATGAATGTGGTGCATACAGATGGAGGGGTCAATTCCTTTTAGATCGGCAATAGACCAGCCGATAGCCTCTTTGTTTTCCTTCAAAATACCAACCAATTGTGCTTCCTAATCTGGGATCAAGTCTGATACAATGATCACTAGGAGGGTATCATTAGGTCCTAGAAATGCATACTTGAGTGCGGCTGGAAGTGGCTTTAATTCTAGTGCAGGTGGTGATTCTAATAACAGGATGTGGGTGTATTGGCTAATGCGAGTAATGGCTCGTACTTGATTGTCCAAGAAAGAGTAGTTTCAGCATTTGATGTATCAACTAGAATATTTACTTCTTCATTACCTCTCTCCATATCATAGTCATCCACTTTAAAGTGCATCAAGTGTGTGTCTCGAGAATCATGTGCAAAAATTGTTGATGTTGCTTCCTCTATGATATCCTCGAATGTATCTATCTCGAAGCAACTATCAGTTGATGGTCCCTGGGATGCACTAAACACATTTAGTCTCAGTTTCTTATTCCCAAACAATACATCCATGACTCCTGTCCTACAATTGATGCACGTATTTGCTGTAGCTAGGAAGGGTCAGCCTAAGATAATAGAAATTTGCCTTGGATTGCCACTCAGTTCCATATCAAGGACTAGAAAATCAACTAAAAAATAAAACTCATCTACCTTGATCAAAACATCTTCGATCATCCCATGTGGTTCTTAATTGATCTATCAACTAACTGTAAAGTGACCGACGTTGGTTTTAGTTCTTCAAACTCAAAAAGTTCATAAACCGAGCTAGATAAAAGGTTCAAACTGGCCCCTAGGTTCAGGAGAGCTTGTTCGATGTGAAAGTCTCCTATAATGCAAAAAATGGTAGGGGTACCTAGATCTTCCAGCTTTGGAGGGGTAGCGTGTTGGAATACAGAGCTAGCTTGTTCGATGAGGCATACTTTCTTCGGGAGTTGTGATTGGGATTTATGTTTCTAAGTGCATAATTTCTTCAAAAATTTTGCTTAAGCTGAGACCTGTTTGATTGCAACTAGAAGGGGGAGATTAATTTAGACTTGCTTAAATAATTCTAACATCTCGTCGAGTCTTCCTCCCTTCTTATCCATAGGAGTAGGGGCTTTTAGAGCACTTGAAAATGGGGCTTTAGACAAGTAAAGTGATTTCGATGCAGTTAGTCCATTCTCTACTTTTGGGTCCTCCTTGTTCTTGGGTGATTCAAGCTTGGTCATGTTGGATGTATGCCCTAGAAGCCAATCTTGGCTGACACATTTCATATCTCTAAGACATGATTTTATACTTATTG
>NC_025993.2:75975125-76046510 GCF_000442705.2 Elaeis guineensis | reverse complement strand
CGGCATAAGATAAGGACCCCACGCCACCTTCAACATGTGCGCCTATAAAACCCACGCCCAAACCAGATTGACACCACCTCTTCCCTTCCTTTTATGCATGTAAGAAAGAAGCCTAAACCACTTAGTTTTCGTGTAAACTTGGGTGTGAATTCCATATGTGTTGGGTGGCATCTTAATTCCAAGAGTCCTTAGTTGTTAGGACTCTATCTCCTATCTAGTTTCTAACTTCTTTTGGTCTATAAATAACCACATCTTATGGGATGGCAAGGGGTGGATTAGTGATCAGGTTTGATGCCCAAAAACCAAGGGTGGCGTGGAGAAAAATAAGGGAGAGGAGGGCACGTGAAGATGGCATGGTGTGAGGTTTGTTTTGCTCCATATCCTTTCTTACACAACCAAAGGTTGGTTGTTTAGACATCTCTATCTCCTCCCTCTTGGATATGGATGTCTCCTCTTCCTTTTGTTCAAAAATTAGACAAAATTCTTACATCTCTATTGTAGAGATTTGATAAATGAATTTTAGAAAGAAAAGAGAAGAAAGGGTTCTTCTCATGATCTCTAGTGTAAAGATCAAGATCCTCCTACATCTTCATATTCTCTAAGAGTATCTTAGGAGAAAAAAAATTTTCAGCCATCAAGATGCGATATCTACAAGGGAGCTAGCATCCTGGTGAGATCAAAAGGCTTCTGATCAGATCAGAATCTCGTGTGGATATCCGTAGAGGTCGGACGCTTGTGCAGCTATAAGGGATTTTTGAAGGACATCCATGATCATCTGTTCACGTTGAAGATTGATCCATGTTTAGGTATATTTTTATTTATTTCTCTCTATTTGATTTTTGTATCTGAATCTTATCTCACATATGATGATTCTGATTATGGTTTGAAGATATGATCTTATGCATGCTTAGATTAAATTAGATTTAATCTGAAAAATTTTTAAATTCTGCTGTATACACTTTTTGCAAAATCATGCATGTATGAAACCATAAAACTCCAACAGTGATATTAGAGCCACATCATATGCATAAGATTTAGATTTAGATTTAAAATCTGTAGAGAAAAATTTCAGATCTGAAAGGTTTTGATATCGTTCTGACATAAGATTGCCCTGACATAATTTATTATACTGTATGGTTGTCCTAGAATGATGTTAAAATTTTTAATTAGATTGAAATTTTAGATTTGATTTTTAAAGCATATATGTGATATATGTCTTATTATTTAGATCTAAAAAGAGTTTCATGATCTTTTTTGATTCATATATATGATATATGAAAGTAATGTTTAGGGCTAAAATTATTTCAATGACCTGAACTAGTTTATGTATATGATACATAGTCATATGCATGATCTGAAATTATTTCGAGATCAAAATTTACTCTTCATGCAAAGAATTTAGATTTGAAAATTTTGATTTAAGATCTAAAATTAGTGTTTACGCATCAGGGATTGATCATGGGTAGATCAAATTAGGTCATGTAATTGGATTACATTAAAAGGATTTCTAATTTGATCATATTGGGCCTAAATCAATTTAGCAGTTGATCGAACTGAGTCAAGTGTTGATTAGAGTGAGATCAATAGAGCTTAAGATCATACAATTATTGTTGATTGAATCGATTGACACGCATATGTAGAATCGATAAACCTAAGGACCTAATACGGCTTTGTGACTCGAGTCTGATTCACCTAAGCCGACCTATTCGGATCAATTGTCTAATTGATGTCTAAGGCAAGTAATTGAAAGGTAATTATTTAATTGGTTCTATTCACTTATCTGGTCAATTTATTGGTGCCTAAGAAAAGCAAGTGGGGGACCCCTGAAGAAAAAATGGGTAGTTCAAAGCATGTATTTTTAAAATTTTACAGTGAAATAATAAAAGATTAAATATTTTAATTTTTTAAATATATCTTAGATTAGATCTAAATTACTATTAAAGATCTATGACATAAAAAATTTACATATAAAATCTGAAATAAAATAAAAAACTGTATCGATCACATCGATGCCCTAAATTTGATCTATCCTTTAGATTATGTTGGTAGAGTTCAGAACTGATCATCTTTTTGTGGGTTGATAATCTCTACTATTGGTAAGCATGGTATGAAGCTCTCACTGATGTCAAGAAGCCACACAAGCATCCGGTCTCTATGGATGGTCCACACGAAGTCCCTCGGATCGATTAGTCCTCCATGGGATTGCTAGCTCACGCAGTCGACTTCTGATGGCAGATCTGACTTGATCTCCTTCTTCGATCATCTCGAACCTTTTCGATGTCGAAGATGAATCAGAGAAGGATACTGGATGGTGGAGAAAATTTAAATAAAAACTCTCTTCTCTTTGGTTTTTCTCTCACCCAAAAGCTTAGAACAGTTTTAGATCTCTCACCCAAGATGAGAACGGTCTCCTCTTTTGTTCATGCCAAGGAGGAAGGAAACCCACCCAATCCTCATATCTCAAAGAAGTATTTTTGATCCTCTTTCTCTCTAGTATCTCATGGTAAAGAGCTCTCTTCTTTTGGCACATAAAATTATGGACTTTTTATGGTTGTCGCACAAACTAGATAAAACAAGATAAGGGCTGGAGTTTGTTGCAATTTAAACTCTTTTGAATTTCAATTCGACTCCAACTTTTTCTCACCCTTATCTAACTTAAAGAGAGACTTATCAAAGAATATTGGGCATAAAAATCAGTTGGAAATACCTTCTTTTCTCATACACAATAGATCCCTTCAAAAGCAACCAACGTGCGGAAGGATATGGATAAGGTTTTAAGTTGAAATTCAAACTAATTTAAATTCAAATCAAAACTAACCAATTCCTATCCTTAATGTGTGATAAAAGAAAGATTATTTTTTAATTTTTTCATATACAAACTAATTTTATATAGTGAGAAAAAGATGTGACACAATTTAGATGGCGCAAAAAATAGAGTCCTACTCATTTGGGACTCTAAGGTTCAACCAATTGGATTTCTTTCAAACCCAATCCAATTAGACCCAAATAAAATATGATAAATGTAATCTAATTAGGCTCTTATAAACTTAATTAAATTTAATAAAATTAATAAATTAATTGAGTCATAGATCCGATCAAATTAGGATCACTT
This sequence comes from Elaeis guineensis, assembly GCF_000442705.2. NCBI lineage: Eukaryota > Viridiplantae > Streptophyta > Magnoliopsida > Arecales > Arecaceae > Elaeis > Elaeis guineensis. The sequence goes on along the minus strand of NC_025993.2, from coordinate 76,043,398 downwards.
CTCTCTTACCGATTAGGTCATCTCATAACCTAATCAGACTTGACCTGATTGAATCAAATTCAATCAGACTTGATCTAGACTTTAATGTTTAATTAAATTGAGCTAATTATTAATCTAATCACTAATTAATTTTCTATTAATGATAGAGTTCAAGTCTAGTGGGACTCTTCTCTAGAGTCTCCGTCCATTGGGACTCTTCAGCAGAGTTCCTGTCAAGTGGAACTCTTCACCAGAGTTCCCATTGACTGGGACTCTTTAGATTAGCCAAGTGATCGGAGAAAAATTTCTAATATGTGTGACCCCATAGGTTCAAACCTAAGTCGGTAGCGTAGGAACTGATTTCTGTACCAATCGAAGTAATCATTTAGCAATGGTACCCGACGTCTGGATGGGCCAAATGTATGCTAAGCAACACTCAAAAATCTATTTGAATATAGTTACTGTATAATTCATCTCTTTGACCCAAATGCTCAAGGTGACCTAGGATTTAATTACCAATCCTGATATGATCATCCATATTGTATTTCAATTTTCAAAATCCATCACATGGATTACCCCGACTAAGGTTTTACTGAATTGAAACACATTGATACATTAACTCCTACTTATTTGGAGGGGTCAATTCTATCTTGACTCGCACACCGACTTCACAAGTACTTGACTATACCCAAAAATTTTTCATCGTTGAATTAGAAATTCAGCTAGTTCAGCACCAAAGTATAGTGAGTTGCTTGCAAGTCACCGTGATGATCTCAGGTCGGAGGGACACTTATACCTATATCCCTTCGGAGTGATTCTTGACAATAAAGTGCTCTGGAGTTGGTCATATTCAGTGAAATGTACTCCTATATTTCATCTGTATGCCATACCAATGCTCCATACTCTTTGGTTAAGAGGACAACCAACCTATATGGCACACAACAACCTATACCTGATATATCTATCATCCTAGTAATAGCATATCATTTGATCGCGAACTCATTTAAGGACTAAACAATATATCCTCCTATATCGAATCAAATAGTCCTAAAGACTTTATCATATAACAGAAGTTAAAATTGAGATGTCCACGATGATGAAAAAATTAAATAATATTTATTAATTCAATAATTCATATACAATTACAATGATAAGCACAACCATCAACAGGCTGACGATTGGCTTTAGGATATAATTTCTAACAACTCTCACTTAGACTAAAGCCAATCGGTGCAGTATCGCATATCCATCTTTGATTTGTAGTCTTCAAACTCTTTGATACCGAGGGCTTTAGTAAATGGATCGATCAGATTCTCTTTTTCACCGATCTTCTGAAGCTCAACATTATCTCGATCCATGATCTCTCAGACCAGATGGTAGCGGCACAGAATGTGTTTGGTCTGCTGATGTGACTTTGATTTCTTCACTTGAGCAATGGCACCAGTACTATCATAGTACAATAAGACGGGGCCATCGAGGAAGGGTGCCACTCCGAGCTCGTTGATGAACTTTCGTAACCACATAGCTTCTTTCGCAGCATCGGATGCCGTGATATATTCCATCTCACAAGTAGAGTCGGCCACGGTGTGCTGCTTGAAACTTTTTCAGCAGATTGCTCCACTGTTCAGGGTATAAATATATCCCGACATACTTTTGCTATCATCATGATCTAACTGAAAATTAGAGTCCGTAAATTCCATAAATTTTAAGTCAGATTCTCCATAGATAAGCTACTGATCCTTAGTATTTTTCAAATACTTAAGGATGGTCTTTACGACCTTCCAATGATTTTCACCTGGATCGGATTGGTATCTTCTCACTACTCCTAATGAGTATGCCACATCCGATCACGTATATATCATGGCGTACAAATAGATCTCACTATCGAAGCATATGGAATTCTACTCATACACTCTCTCTCTTGAGGAGTTGTCAGACAATCACTCTTCGTGAGAGAAATTCTTTGGCCTATCAGAAGATAGTCTTTTTTGAAATTCTCAATGCTGAACCTTTTCAGCACAGTATCAATATACGTCGACTAAGATAATCCAAGCAACCTTTTAAATCTATCTCTATAAATCTTCACCCCAAAGATGAAGGATGCTTCTCCCAAGTCTTTCATGGAGAATTATGATGGCAACCAAACTTTTATTCCCTGTAATGTAGGGATGTCATTTCCGATTAAGAGAAAGTCATCGACATACAAAATAAGAAATACTACCACAAAGTTATTAATCCATTTATATATGTAGGGTTCCTCTCCATTCTTAATGAAACCATATGTTCTTATCACTTTATCAAAATGCATGTTCCAACTTTGAGATGCCTACTTAAGTCCATAAATGGACCTTTGAAGCTTGCACATCTTAGACTCATCTGTGGATATGAAATCTTCGGGTTGTATCATATACACCTCTTCTTCTAGCTCTCCATTTAGGAAGGCTATTTTCATATTCATTTGCCAGATTTCATAGTCCAGATGTACTGTTATCATAAGCATAATCCAAATAGACTTGAGCATTGCCACAGGAGAAAATGTCTTGTCATAGTCAATACCATAATACTAATGGTAACTCTTGACAATCAGATGGGCTTTATAGGTCTCCATCTTTCCATCTGTGCCCTTCTTCTTTTTGAAGATCTACTTACACCCTATGGGTTTTACCCCTTCAGGTGGGTCAACCAATGTCCATACATTATTGATTTTCATGGACTTCATTTTGAATTTTATGACTTCCAGCCACTTATCAGAGTCAGCCTCTACATCGCATCCATATAGCTGATCGGATCCTCATTGTTCTCATTGAGTTCAACTGGATCCCCATACTGGACTAAGAAATCGTAATATCTATTCGGTTGATGCGATACTCTATCGGATCTCCTGAAAGATGTTTCTACAATAGGTTCCAGATTTGATCTAATCAAGACTGACTCTATGGGTTTACTAGATTGTGTCAATTCTTCTACCGATCGAACTTCATCAAGTTCAATCTTTGAGGCATTAGTTTCTTCACTAAGAAACTCCTTTTCTAAAAAGACAGTCCTATTGCTGACGAACATCTTCTGTTCGTCAACAAAAAAGAAGTAATATCCCTTGGTCTCTTTTGGGTATCTTACAAATAGATATTTGTCAGACCTAGTTCTAAGCTTATCAATTTTCAAATATTTGACATAAGCCGGACATCCCCAAACCCTCAGGTGAGAGAGTGCTGGCTTACGCCCTGTCCATATTTTATGTGGTATTTTTCTTACAAACTTACTCAAAATTTTATTTAAAATATAACAAGCCAACTCGAGTGCATATCCCTAAAAAAAAATTGATAGACTTGTAAAGCTCATCATGGATCGAACCATATCTAGCAGGGTTCGATTCCTCCTTTTCGATACACTATTATGCTATGGTGTTTCAGGAGGGATCTATTGTGAGAGAATCTCATTCTCTTCTAAGTATGTCAAAAACTCATTAGAGAGGTATTCTCCTCCTCGATCAAATTGAATAGTTTTAATACTCTTTTCAGTTTGTTTCTCTATTTCCTTACTAAATTATTTGAACATTTCAAATGATTTTGACTTATGTGTCATTAAGTACATATGCCCATACCTCGATAGGTCATTTGTACATATAATAAAATAATAATATCTACCTCTGACATTAGTGTTCATCAGTCCACATACATCAGTATGTATCAGACTTAGAACTTCACTGGCTCGCTCACCTTTTTCAGTAAAAGATGATTTGATCATTTTTTTAAGAAGACAAGACTCACAGATTGGGAGCGATTCACAATCACTGACTTCGAAGATTTTCTTTTATGTCAACCTATTTATTTAGTTCTTGTTAACATGACTTAACCTACAATGCCAAAGGTAGATATCGGAGACATCACTAATTCTAGGGTATTTATTGGATGTGTACATTATACTAGAAGATTGTGATAATATATAAATATCATTATTTAGTTGTTCATTCATCACATTAATATCATTCATAATGATATTAAAATTATTTTTTTTATTAAAATTTCATAACCGTACATGACCAAAAGGCCTACAAAAAAACATTTAATAAAAAAGAAGGACAAAAGTGACATTCATTTAGAATAATTACATTAGACTTGAATACAAGCTTAATAGTCCCTAACGCTAGAATTGGAATTAGTCTTTTATTTCCAACATTAAGGAATCTTTCGCCTTCTTCAAATCTCCTACTGACCTACAGACCCTGCAATGAATTACAAATATTAAAAGGGCTTTCGATATCTAATACCTAGGTAGTAGAATCACAAATTGAGAAATTACAAGGTGTTATCATATAATTATCTCGTTCAGTAACAATTTGCTTCTTTCTCGATCTGTTCAGATCCAGGAAGGCAATGTATTGAGGATAATTTCTTTTTCAGTGCCCCTGCTTCTTGCAGTAGAAGCATTCCGCCTGACTCTGGTCAGACTTAGATTGCTTGGTCTGACCGGATTTGGGTGCCCCAGCACTTTGCACCCTTTTCTTGTTCTTCTTGTTTTTCTTTCTTTTCTTAAAAGATCGATGTCCAGAAGAAGACCCTCCCACAATATTCACCGACTCCTTTTGGAGCTGGTGATCCTTCTCAAAGTTTTGCAGTAACCCCAGCAAACCGTGGTAGTTAACTGCAGACTTTGTCATTCAAAAATAAGTAAGAAAATAAAGCTAGAACTTGGACAGAGAGTTTAGAATAGCATCTTTCCCTAACTACTCATGCAGAAAAAAGTCGAGCTTGCTTAGATGCTCAATCATCTCGATCATGTACAATACATGATCAGTGACTGATGCTCTTTCCCTCATTCGAGCGTTGAAGATGGCACAACTAGTCTTGTGCCTCTCAATATCGTCAGGTGTGCCAAAGGACTCATTCAACATTTGTAACATGTACTGTGGCTGAGCATTCTCGAAATGATAGCTAAACTCATCATTCATTATCGCCAGCATAATACAACAAACCATAGTTTGATCGTTGAGCTACATCTGATAAGTGTCTCTAACCGTGCTACGTGCATTTAGAGTTGGCTCCTCGGGTGCTGGATCTGTCAATACATACAAGCTCCATTCGTGCTCCAAGACTATTTTAAGCTTTTGATACCAGCTATCAAAATTTGATCCCATCAATTTATCACTATCTAATAGTGATCGGAGCGATAAGGTGGTGGCCATAACTGCAAAAGAAAAATCAGAACCTAATTAATATATAAATTGATTAAGCCTAAAGACATGGATTTTAGTCTAAAAGTTTTTTCATTATTTTATTCAAATTGATAGCCTCTACCTTTAATTCGAAGAATTACACTAATTTCTTAGTGGGTACTAGAATCCATATGGACTACACATGGGCTAGAGTGTGGCTCGGCCAACCCTTGTGTACCCATGGGTAGATTCTTAATCAATTATTTCATCAAATAATTTTTAGTATTCAATTTTACTTTAGACACCTCTTCAGCAGACATGTGGCACCTCCACTGAAGGTTCTGATTAGGTCCAACCATTAACATATTAGAATTTAGTGTATCTAACAAATGAGTGATCAGGCCCGAGTGTGACTCGGCCAACCTGACCATCATCAGAAAGACACAACTAAAATAATATATTATGAATGATAATTCTGACAGCTAGATGAGCACCAGGTGTGTGACACCTCGAATGATCATCTAAACTATTGAACTCATTATCACCCAACTTAATGGGAGGCTATGATCTAGTTATCACCATAACTATTTCATTTTAGGTACCTAACAATTTTAGAAGATTTAATTAGTTGAATTGAGAGATGAGATGAGACTTGATCAGTTAATTTTAATCCTCTCACTGACTTCACTAAATCAGATTTAAGAAGATCAAGCATAAGCTGGTCCAGCCAACCAGTCATGAATCCTCCTACTGGCTTCACCAAGTCATAAAGAGGACTCAAGACAAGTTGAACTAGGGACACCTAAATCAATCATACTGATTTCCTAGTTAGCATGGGTCAACTCCAATCATTAAGTGATCTAATTAAAATATGATCACCATGTTGGCCAGATAAGTGAGATCGATGGGAGGGATATGCCATTAACTTGATATAGACTCAATCTATACGAGTAGCTTCCAATTAATGACCATCAATCAAAGCTGCCATACTTACTTTAGACACCAACTGGTTAGTCATTTTTAACTTGATCAACTTATAGACTTGGATTTGATCACAGAGCTACGATCAAAGTCTATATTAGTCTAATCAAAGATATGGACTTGATCAACTACAACTATTGAAATTGATCAAGAGAAGAAATTGAGCTAATCAGAATTAACTTTTAATTAGATTAGATAATTACTAATATGATCCATTATCAATGATTTCTAACCCTAGGTCTAATCCAGTTAAATGGACTTAACTCGAGCTAACCCATTAATCCATGAGTTATAAAATTAATACCTTAGATCTTTGATTCTCAAATCTAGATCGCTTAATTCTCAATTAAATTTTGAGCTGATATGGGTTCAGGTTTGGTGTTTGAAAATAGTTTTTAATTTTATAAAATATTTTTACAATCAATCATCTAATGATCAAAAATTTAATTTTTGATCTAATATATATTATTTTAGATCTAAAATAAAATTTTAAAATTTTTTCATTGTTTATCATCATGGAAAAGACCATGCAACAACCTTACATGCCATAGGAGATCCCATCGAATAGATAAATAGGATAGTAAAATCCTGATTTCTCCTATGATCGGATGGCTATGAGAATCTATCCAATCAGATTACTATACTACTTAAATTCAAAATTAACTATTTAGATCTAATCTAAATAACTAAAATCAGATTATATGCAAAAAATTTATGTCATAAGAAATCTGGCTCTGATACCATATTGAAGGAAAATGGATTGTTCAAAGCATGTATTTTTAAAATTTAACAATAGAATAATAAAAGATTAAATATTTTAATCTTCTAAATATATCTTAGATCAAATCTAAACTACTATTAAAGATCTATAATATAAAAAATTTATATATAAAATCTGAAATAAAATATAAAACTACATCGATCACATCGATACCCTGAATTTGATCTAACCTTTAGATTATGTCGGTAGAGTTCAAAACTCATCACCTTTTCAGGGGTTGACGATCTCTACTACTAGTAAGTATAGTATAAAGCTCTCACTGATGTCAAGCAACCGCACAAGCATCCAACCTCTACGGATGGTCCATACGAAGCTCCTCAGATCGATCAGTCCTCTGTGGGATTGCTAGCTCGTGCAGTCGGCTTCTGATGGCAGATCTGACTTGATCTCCTTCTTTGATAATCTCAAACCTTTTCAATGTTGAAGATGGATCAGAGAAGAATGCTAGATGGTGGAGAAAATTTAGATGAAGACTTTCTTCTCTTTGGTTTTTGTCTCACCCAAAAACCTAGAACAGTTCTTGGTCTCTCATCCAAGAGGAGAACGGTCTCCTCTTTTGTTCACGCCAAGGAGGAAGGAAATCCACCCAATCTTCATGTTTCAAAGAAGTATTTTTGATCCTCTTTCTCCTTAATATTTTATAGTGAAGAGCTCTCTTCTTTTGGCACACAAAATTGTGGCCTTTTTATGGTTGTCGCACAAACCAAATAAAACAAGATAAGGGCTGGAGTTTGTTGTAATTCAAACTCTTTTAAATTTCAATTCGACTCCAACTTTTTCTCACCCTTATCTAACTGAGAGAGAGACTTACCAAAAAAAATTATATATAAACATTAGTTGGAAAGACCTCTTTTTCTCATACACAATAGACCCCTTCAAAAGTAGCCAACATGTGGAAGGATATGGATAAGGTTTTAAGTTGAAATTCAAACTAATTTGAATTCAAATCAAAACCAACCAATTTCTATCCTTAATGTGTGATAAAAAAAAGATTATTTTTTAGTTTTTTCATATATAAACTAATTTTGTATAGTGAGAAAAAGATGTGAGACAATTTAGATGGCGCAAGGGATAGAGTCCTACTCATTTGAGACTCTAAGGTTCAACTAATTGGATTTCTTTCAAACCCAATCCAATTAGATCCAAATAAAATATGGTGAATCAATCTAATTAGACTCTTATAACTTTAATTAAATTTGATCAAATCAATAAATTAATTGAGCCATAGATCCGATCAAATCAGAATCATTTCTCTCTTACCGATTAGGTCATCTCATAACCTAATCAGACTTGATCTGATTGAATCAAATTCAATCAGATTTAATCCAGACTTTAATACTCAATCAAATTGATCTAATTAGTAATCTAATTATTAATTAATCCTCTATTAATGATAGATTTCAAGTCTAGTGGTACTCTTCTCTAGAATCTTCATCCAGTGGGACTCTTCAGTGGAGTCCCCGTCAAGTGGGACTCTTCATCAGAGTCTCCGTTGACTGAGACTCTTCTGATTAGCCAAGTAATTGAAGATAAACTTCTAATATGTGTGACCTCATAGGTTTGAACCTAAGCTGGTAGCACATAAACTAATTTCTGTACCAATCAGAGTAATGATCTAGCAATGGTACTCGACGTCTGGATAGGCCGAATGTATGCTAAGCAACACTCAAGAACCTATTTGAATATAGTTACCGTATAATTCATCTCTTTGATCCAAATACTCAAGGTGACCTAGGATTTAACTGCCAACCCTGATATGGTCATCCATATTACATTTTAATTTTTAAAATCCATCATATGGATTATTCAGATCAAGATTTTACTGAATTGAAATACACTGATATATTAACTCCTACTTATTCGAAGGGGTCAATTCCATCTTAACTCACACACTAACTTCATAAGTACTTGACTATGTCTAGAAATCTTTCATTGCTGAATTAAAAATTTAGATAGTCCGACATCAAAGCATAGTGAGTTGCTTGCAAGTCACTGTGGTGATCTCAGGTCGGAAGGACACTTATACCTATATCCCTTCGGAGTGACTCTCGACAGTAGAGTGCTCTAGAGTTGATCACGTTCAATAAAATGTACTCCTATATTTCATCTGCATGCCATACCAGCATCTCCACACTCCTTGATTAAGAGGACAACCAACTTATATGGCATACAATGACCTATACTTGATATGTCTATCGTCCTAGTAATAGCATATCATTTGGTCGCGAACTCATTTAAGGACTAAACAATATATCCTCCTATATCGAATCAAATAGTCCTAAGGACTTCATCACATAACAGGAGTTTAAAATAAAATATACACAGTGATGAAAAATTAAAAAATATTTATTAATTCAATAATTTATATATAATTACAATGATAAGCACAACTATCAATAAGCTGACGATTGACTTTGGGACATAATTCCCAACCCCCACCAATCTCCACTTACCTGACCAATTTGGAAGATTGAGTCTCAAATAAGATTACTTGGTGGTTTGATTTAGCCCATGCCAATTACATCAGTCATATGATGATTGATCAGATGAGATCTAAACTGAAATCTCTCCATAAAATATTAAGTCTAAGGTCTTCCACCATTGTAAATGTGCGAGCGTGCTACTGACGTTGATTGTTCTCGGCTGGTCACAGTGGTTCAGTTACATCGAGAACACGCAACCACTCTATTAGCAAAGAGTTGCTATGGGGTAAAGATGGGGTTGGGCCCAATAACTGTTAGGTGAGGAACCCAATGATGGCTTTGCACCTGCTTGTGAACGGTGGGTCTGACTTAACTAAGAAGTGCGGATAATAACTATTAGGTGAGCCCACATGACTTAGAGACCAAATGGCTGCAACATGCTTAGAGAAGCATTTGGGCTTAGAGTTGTCCATGTATCGATGTTTATTTGTGTTATCAATAACTATTAGGTGAGGTACACGGCATCAGTGGGACTACAACATCCACTAGAAATTCAATTGTCACGTCAGAATTTTCATTTCTCCACTCAGACAGTGTGGAAGATCTGATAAAATAGTGAGTGTCTCTTTTTGCATCTAAAACTTCCTAGAGCAAATCATAAAATAAGTACAAACATCCAATTAGAATCTTTGCTCTCTGTGATTTATTGTATCAGCTTCCAACCCTCTAGCTTAAATCCTAAATATCAATCGATTAATCAAAATCGAGTACATAGACTGGCTCACAAATTTAAGAATTATTCTTAACTTTAAAAAATTAAGCTATGTTCTCTACCAGGTTATTCTAATGTTGACAACTCATCCAACCCATAGTCAACGAGCTATACTTGATGAGTGGATGGACAATGATAATTAAGATAGGTGCTGTTGGGTATAAAATACCCCTAGCCAAAGTTTGTAAAAGGCCGACCCTTCCAGGGCTCTTCCGGCTTCCGACTTTGTATGGCATCTTTCTGAACTCCCTCGACCGTCCGAGCTTCCATAATACCATCCGGACTTCTCCAATAATAAGCTCCCCCATTCATCTATCGGACTGCTCCAAATGCTCTCTGGGCTTCACTATCAGCTGATTTTCTACAGTGATCGACTATTCTCTGAATCTCTTCCAGATTTCTTTCGACCATGAATGACTTTACTCCGAACTTCTTTCGGACTTCTACAATAACCAGACTCCATCCAAGTTTCAACGATGATCGACCGCCTGCCATATTTCATCCAAACTCCTACAAGGGTCGGGCTCCATCCGAACTTCTACGATGGATGGATTCTAGATGAATTCCTACAAAAGTCAGATCTCTACCCTGAACTTCTATTGCAGGTGGACTTCATCCGAACTCCTACAAGGGCCGGGCTCCGTCCGAACTTCTATAGTAAATGGATCACAGACGAGCTTCCAGAACGAACAGGCTCCACCAGCAGGATCTCTACTCCAAACTTCTTCTGGACTTCATCAAGGACCGAGCTTCTCTAATGATGGGACTTTTACAGTAAGCAGTCTGCTCTAAACTTCTATGACAACCGATCTCCATCTGAGCTTCTACGGTAAGTGGCCTCCTTCCGGACTCCTACAGGAGCCGGACTCTGTCCGAACTTCTACAACAGTTGGATTCCGGACGAACTTCTATAATGCCTTTCGAATTTTGCTATCAGTCGATCTTCTGTCGGATTCCTCGTGCAACCGGGCCTCTCCGACAGACAATCTTCAGACGAGCTTCCACATCAGGCAAATTCTAGACGGACTTCTCTGACAATCGGATTTTTACCAAACTTCACCAACTGAAAGTCTCCGTCCGAGCTTCTACAGCAGATGACTCCCGCTTGTAGCATCAGTACCCAAGGCATCCGACAATAGTGGACTCATCAGTAACCTCAAAAACATCCGAGCTTCTCCTGGATTGCTGAGACAGAGAGAGCTATTTCACTCCATCAGATGTCCTAGCCGAGCTTCAGCAGTCAGGCCTGAACTCTCTGGCAAGTCACGACAATGGCCACTATCCTTCACTCTCTGTAACGGATTTCGCATGGCTCCAGCACTCTCTGGCAAGTCACAACAATGGACACCACTCCACTCTCCATTACAAACTCCACGTGGCCCTGAACGGCCCCCTGACGCCACTACTCTCCGTAACAAACTCCACGTGGCCCCGAACGGCCTAATACCAGGCGGTTACAGACGTCGCTGTCAATCAGTTATGCTCTCCATCTATAAAAAGAGATCCCCAGATACATTCTTCTCTAAGCTCTAAACTCTATCTCGAAACTCTGCTAAAATTTTTATTCGAGTGTTCCATTTCTGTTGAGGCAGAGTACTGACTTGAGCATCTGAGGGTCTTGTCGGAGCAACCCCAACTTTGGTTTAGACTTTCCTTACAGGTCCTGACGGCAGACGCGATCCCCTCTACTCCAGCTTCTCTGATGTTGACAAAATTTTGCACCAACAGAATTGACGCTAGAGGAAGGGCACTGTGTCTTTGCAGTACCTTTGTTCTTAAAGGAGTGCTCAACAAGATGGTTTTCGATCATCTTCTCTGACATCTTCTTCTCATTCTCCTGTCAGATCTCCACCTGATGCCTCTTCGAAAGGCATCCACCGAATGATCCATGGCCTCTGCGGCCAGATCTCAGCGAGCCCCGCAAGCTCCGACCTCATCTCCAGTTTTTCAGGCTCCTCCTCCTCCGGCAACAACAATCGGCATGGAGCAGTTTGACTTGCTGGTTCAACAGGTCAGGGGCCTCACCAAAGTGGTGCAGGCCATGCAGCAGCAGCCGCAGCAATCGCAAGCATTAGTGTGGCTGGAAAGAGCACCGTCAGAGTTTCAGAATCCAACGATCGGGCGGGCCACTTGGGCCAGTCGCCCTGTCTTCCTCGGAAAGGGGAAGCAAAAGGTGGAGAGCCCTCCGTCCGATCATGATTCCACCCCCGGAGAGTCCCTACCTCCATTCCACCAGAAGATCCTCGAGACTCGCAATCGAGAGGACCTCTTGGATCAAAGATTCCAGAAGATGAACCGACAGATCGAAGAGCTCCGTCGTGCTCCCACTGCTTAAGGTGAGGACATCTGCACTGACCCTCCTTTCTCTCAAATGATCATGCAGGAACCAATCCTGTCGAACTTCAAGCTCCCCCAATTTAAGAGCTACGATGGGACCTCGGATCTGGTTGACCACCTGAAGGCCTTTCGGACAATGATGCTACTCCATGGCGCACCAGACGCCATCTTGTGCCGAGCTTTTCCATCTACCTTGAAGGGAGCAGCAAGAAATTGGTACTCGACACTGAAGTCGGGTACTATCTTCTCCTTTGACCAAATGAGCCACCAGTTCGTTGCTCATTTCGTCAGCAGTCAGCATCCCCAGAGAGGTTCGGAGTCCCTCATTAACATCAAGCAAAAAGAGGGAGAATCCATCCGAACTTACGTCAACCATTTTAACGCCGCCGCGTTGGAGTTCAGGAACCTGGACCAATCGGTTGCAATGGCCGTCCTGAAGAGCGATCTTCAAAAGAACGATCTTCTATTCTCCCTGGAAAAGAAGTATCCCAGGGACTTCATTGATCTGCTGGCTCGGGCTGAAGGGTATGCCTGGGCAGAGGAAGCCTTCAAGCAGAAGGACGAGGAGGCCGAAAGGAGCAGCGGCGGGTGGCTCCAGCAAGCATGCAGTTGAAAAAGGGCCGAGTGAAGCTCGGCCATGTTCTCGAACTCCCTCCGGACACAAGCATGTCCAGACTCCTCCCCGGGCTCATAGGCAGAGAAGCCCGGACCGCAGAGTTCGATGGGGCTCTCCCCCAGGAAGATTCCACAGCTACACCCCTCTCAATGCATCAAAAACCCAAGTGCTGATGGAGGTCAGAGAGTAGCTGCCGAGGCCAGAAAGGATGCGCACACACCCCAGGAAGTGCAACCCTAACAAGTTTTGCCTCTATCATCGTGACCACAGCCATGACACAGCAGAGTGCATTTAGCTTTGAGACGAGATCGAGGAGCTCATCAGACGAGGTCAGCTCGACAGATTCATTCGACACTGATCTGAAGGTAGGAAAGATCGACCGAGGGCCCTGCCACAACCGAAGCTGTCAAGGAGGGAGGAGCAGCCTAAAGATCGACCTCCAATTGGGATCATTAACTCCATCTCTGGAGGACCTCGATGGGGAGCAGACCTTCTGCGACTATGCGATTCGAAAAATCTACAAATGTATTACCAATAACTTTGCCTTAAATAAAAGTTTCTTTCATATTTACATATCTTTTCTTTTGGCATGAGCTTGTAACGACAGGGAGTAGCTCCTTCCGACAATCAAAACTAAGCGTGTTAGGAATAGGAGGAGAATCTCATCCTAACATGAGCAAAGTCGAAGGCCCGATTATTTAAAGATCAGATGGGGGGAGAGGCCCTTACAACGGCCCTTATGTGCCCCCACAGCCATGTTAGGAATAGGAGGAGAACCTCGTCCTAACATGAGCAAAGTCGAAGGCCCGATTATTTAAAGACCGGATGGAGGGAGAGGCCCTTACAATAGCCCTTATGTGCACCCACAGCCATGTTAGAAACAGGAGGAGAACCTCATCCTAATATGAGCAAAATCAAAAGCCTAATTATTTAAAGATCGGATGGAGGGAGAGGTCCTTACAACGGCCCTTATGTCCCCCACAGCCATGTTAGGAATAGGAGGAGAACCTCATCCTAACATAAGCAAAGTCGAAGGCCCGATTATTTAAAGACCGGATGGGGGGAGAGGCCCTTACAACGGCCCTTATGTACCCCCACAGCCATGTTAGGAACAGGAGGAGAACCTCATCCTAACATGAGCAAAGTCGAAGGTCCGATTATTTAGAGACCGGATGGGAGGAGAGGCCCTTACAACGGCCCTTATGTGCCCCCATAGCCATGTTAGGAATAAAAGGAGAACCTCGTCCTAACATGTGCAAAGTTGAAGGCCTGATTATTTAGAGACTAGATGGGGGGAGAGGCTCTTACAATGGCCCTTACGTGCCCCCACAGCCTTGTTAGGAATAGGAGGAGAACCTCATCCTAACATGAGCTGAAATCGACTGCATCGGGAACAAAAGGAGAACCTCATCCTGACATAAATGAAGACCCAGTCGTTCAAGACCTGATAAGGAGAAAAGCCTCCTTAACGACTCCTCTACACTCCTTCAACCCCGTTAAGAGCAGAGGGAAACCCTCACTCGAACACAAAAAAAAGGAGGAAAGAGAAAAAGGGAAGCGACGAGCCATGCCAGTGATAAGAAAAAAATAAACTACATCAAAAATATAGGAAACCTCATCTCAACGAGGAAGGAGGCTCTTGCCAAAAACCCTCAGTCTCCAAGAGGGAACCCAACACTGGTGAGAGAAAATCGACTTCCTCGAGGTAACAAGAAGTTTGGGCTCTCAAGCTCGAGCACCGGGAGGAAGTGTCGAACTCGAGTGGCCTCGAAAAGACCTTCGATCATGAACAAAAGGGGCAAATCAACACGGCGACGATTAGGAACCTTCAAACGATGTCAACCTTGAACAAGATAAAAGACAAAAGAAGTTCGATAAACGACAACTTAATGCAAGAATGGACAAGATAATGAAAAATTTTCTTTTTATTTCATTAGTGAAGTGTACATTACAAAGCCTTTGAAGGCCAAAAAAGAAAAAAAATGACAAGAAAAGAAAAGAATACATAGAGTAAAAGGTAAAGAAGCTCTAAGGAAGCTCGACTTCTTCAGACTTCGAACTCTCGGTTCCAGCCATCATCGAGGATTGCCTTAAGTTTTTAACTTCTTCTTTCAGTTCTTTCTTTCTTAACAGCATCTCCCGATACATTTGGTGGAACCACCGACTCTCACCCTTCGACTCTTGAAGCCTCTTCCTCAAGACTTCAGACTCCGTCTCGACATCCTTGACCGCCTGCTGCTCGTAGGCCAGCTGAATCTTCAGCCGCTGCAGTTCAGCCTTCTCTTGCCCAAGGGCCACGGACAGTTCTTCTATGATCCCCCTCAAGGAGTAGAGCTCATCAGAGCCTTGTGTAGAGACGGCCTGGACTCTCTCAGACAACTGCCTCTGAAGGCGGGCAACCTCATCGGTCGCCGTCCTGAGCTTCCTTCGGTAGTCGTCTACTTGCCCGCACCAGCCGACTCGGTAGGCGTTGTAGTTCGCCTCGACGTCCTGCAGCTACTTTTGAAGATCGGATAATTTCTTTGATCAGTCTCGATCACAGTCGGCCTGAGTTGTGAGCCAGGATGAGCTCCCTTCCAACTAGCCGATCTTCTCCCGTGCAGCCGCCAGCTCGACCTCAAAGGAGCTGATCTTGGAAGCTTGAGTCCAAGATCGATCGCTGGCACACTTTCGGAGTTTCTCAAGCTCCCTCATGAAGTCAGCCTTCCTCCGAGTGTAGTCCATGAAGCCCTTTTTGTGGAGGTTTCAAAAGTGAGCAGCCTCCGCAGTGACTTTCGAATGGCTCTTCCTCAGTCGGTGAAGTTCATCATCTAGCTTCTTGGATTTCTTCGTCAGGCGACAAACTTCCCTTTTAAGGTCCCAGACCATCAACTTCAAAGGAATCCCCTGTGGTAGGGGGAGAGCTTCAGTGGGGCACTGTCGTTGGAAGACAAGAGCGCCATAACACAAATCAGTGTCGGAAAACAAAAGAGAAGAAAAAGAATACAGAGTAAAAAAGAGGAGTCCTCTGTAAAGAAGAGCTCAGTTTCATTGATTAAATAGTTCTTAAGTATAAGAGAACAAGGAAAAGTTACAACAAAAAGAAAAAAAAAAGGAGGAGAATACAAATTTAGAGGTTTCGGACCTCTGGGGCAGAAGTAGGGGAGCTCAGCACCCCCGAAAGATCGATCGCGGTAGCCGCAGCAGTCGAGGAAGTCTCGGCTAGAGGAAGACTGGCAGCAGCCTCAGAAGGCCCGACTTCATCATCGGATGCCTCATCCAGAAAGCCGAGATCCATCTCGGGAAACTTTCCGATCACCTTCTCTTGGCAGAGCTCAAAGCCCTTGATGAAGGTGGCTTGGTTGAACTCGACCTTCAGATCCCTCATCTCGGAGGAGATTTTGAACTCCTCCACTACCCTGACCGTTGCCTTCGAAACCAAGGTCAGGACCTGTGCCTTCAACTCAAAGACCTCGACCTCTGCTTTCTTTCTTTCCTCCTCTAAGATGGCCCTCAAGTCTGTCGAGGTCTACTCCTCCTTCTGCAGCACCTCTCGGAGACTCACGACTTCGACGATCTTCTCCTTGAGGCGGACGGCCTCGGCCAGGCGACCTTCCTCCACCTGGGCGGCCTCCTTCCTAGCATTGTTCATCACCTCAATGTTGGTGATGAGCTAGTGTCCAATCTACAAGAGTGGCCAGGGAGTCAATATAAAAGCTGAGGAATAAGCTAAGCAAAGAGGCGAGAAGAGGAAAGGAGTAAATTGACCTACCTCAAGAAAGAACCCCAGAGAGTCCCAGACCCGCTACTCAGGATCGGCATGAACGATCCAGTGGACGACCTCGGGTAGGATGCACCCGTCGATCAATTTCTTTATTATATCCCTATTATTGAAGAAATTTTCCCTCGGATCTTCTTCGGAGCCATCGGCCTCCTCGATGGCGGCCCTGCTACTGCGGCTCTTGCGGGCCAATATCTTCTTTCTCCTTCTCCGTTCAACCTCCGGTGCCTCCTCAGATCAGGCCTCTAGAGCAGGAACCTCGGTCGGGGGGCTCCTTAAAGAGGCCCGGGGGACTGCGAGCTCGACGTCGGAGGGAGAGTCGATGGCAATGGTCGCCTGGGTAGGCGTGGCCGAGCTTGTCTCTTCTGCCTTTGCCCTCTTCGTCGCCCTCGAGGATGCTGCGCCTTTCCTTTTGTGGGTCTTGAGACCCTGGGCTAGCATTCGAGCTGCGTCAGCATCCATATCTGTAGTGAATGAGGACCGACACAGCTTAACAAAGGAACAAGAAGAAAGGGGAAGCAAAATATATATATATATATATATATATATATATATATATATATATATATATATATATATATATATATACCGACAGGATTGAGAGGGCTTAGGCCGATGTTAAACAAGAGTTGTTCCTTCAGGAGGTTGGAGAGAAGAGGGGCTGGATAAGCCTCGAGTTTTTTGGAGGCCTCAAGGTCATCCTGTCCCAGGCTAGAAGCCCGACAGATGGAATCCCTCAGGGAGCCCTAGGGGCAACCCCAGCTCCAAGGATGAGCATCGGACGTAGAAGAACCTCTCCTTCCAGTTATGAATAGAAGAGGGGGCACCTTTCAGCAACCCCTTTCTACCGAACTGAGGAGAGAAGTACCACCAGTCCTTTGCCGAGGGGTGACGCTTGAAGGTGTAGAAATTTCTAAACAAAAAAAGAGTCGGTCGAACTTCGACTAAACTACATAGGGAAAGAAATCCTATCAGAAACCTAAAGGAGTTCAGCGTAACAGAAACTAAAGAAATATTTAAGAAGTGAAAGAGAGAAATAACAAAAGGTGGAAGCAAAAGTCGTAGCCCGACGCGAAAAGCTTCTTGATATAAACAGAAGCAATCGAGGGGAGGAGCGCTAGCCCGACCGGTCGGCTCAAGAAGCTCCAGCTTGTACTCTGGAGGAACCCCGTACTGAATCCTAATTAGTGAGAGTTCCTCCAGAGTCAGAGAGCTAGGGATGGTGTCTGGTACAAAGATCGGATGAGGTTCATCTACAGAACTAAAGTATTGGGGAGCTGGGACAAACGAACTCCTAGAACTGCTAGAGGAGGAAGTACTGGAGGAGGAAGTGCTGGAGGATATTTTGAATCGAGCAAAAACCCTAAAAACTCTGAAAAAATTGGAAAAACTAAGAAACGGAATGTTCATGGAAAATCGAACAGGTGGAATATAACAGAAGAAAAATGAAAGAAGAACAGCAAGAGAAAAAACAAAAAGGAGAGTTCTGGAACTAACCTAGGCTGATCCGAAGGATGTAGAGATGCAGAGATGGGGATGACTCGAAGAATGCCTAAGACCGAAAAGGATGCTGAGGAAGAATGGAACTCTTAGAAAGAAGGAGGGACCGAGGAAACTTCCAAGCAAAGTGAAACCCCTGAAGGAGGGAGGCAGGTTTAAATAGGCGACGAGGTCCGATGGAATAATGATCGTAGATCTCCTTTGGCCGATCTATAACCGACGTGTGGCCCACTCACCATGGTAGGCGACTGAAAGTGGCCGACAACTGACAGAACCATTATTGTGCCATACCTTGAGCAATGCTCCAGTAGAAATCTCGAAAAAATCTTTTCGGATCGCCTCAATTTGAAAAGGCTCCAGTACCAGTGCTCCAAATGCCAAAATATCTAGAAACAACTAGATACAAAAATTGAGGGAGGCAACTTCGGCTGTGAAAATTTTTCTGTACTTTCTTCATTTGGAGCCCGAACTCGGAAGTAGGGGGACTGGTGTTAGGTATAAAATATCCCCAGCCGAAGTTTGTAAAAGGCCGATCCTTCCAGGGCTCTTCCAGCTTCCGACTTTGTATGGAGTCTTTCTGAACTCCCTCGACCGTCCGAGCTTCCATAATACCATCCGGACTTCTCCAATAACAAGCTCCCCTATTCATCTACTGGATTGCTTCAAATGCTCTCTGGACTTCACTATCAGCTGATTTTTTACAGTGATCGACTATTCTCTGAATCTCTTCCAAACTTTTTTCTACTACGAATGACTTTACTTCGTACTTCTTCCAGACTTCTACAGTAACCAGACTCCATCCAAGTTTCTACGACAGTCGATCGCCTGTCAGATTTCATCCGAACTCCTACAAGGGCCGGGCTCCGTCCGAACTTCTATGATGGATGGATTCCAGACGAATTCCTACAAAAGCTGAATCTCTACCCCGAACTTCTATTGCAGGTGGACTTTATCCGAACTCCTACAAGGGCCGGGCTCCGTCCGAACTTCTACAGTGGATGGATCACAGACGAGCTTCTATAACGAACAGGCTCCACCAGCAGGATCTCTACTCCGAACCTCTTCCAAACTTCGTCAAGGACCGAGCTTCTCTAGCGATGGGACTTCTATAGTAAGCGGTCTACTCCAAACTTCTACGACAACTGGTCTCCATCCGGGCTTCTACGGTAAGCGGCCTCCTTCCAGACTCCTACAGGAGTTGGACTCCGTCCGAACTTCTACAGTGGTTAGATTCTAGACGAACTTCCACAATGCCTTCCGAATTTTGCTATCAGTCGATCTTCTGTCGAATTCCTCATGCAACCAGACCTCTCCGACAGATAATCTTCAGATGAGCTTCCACATCAGGCAAATCCCAGATGGACTTCTCTGGCAATCGGATTTCTACCAAGCTTCACCAACAGAAAATCCCCGTTCGAGCTTCTACAATAGATGACTCCCGCCTGTAGCATCAGCGCCCAAGGCATCCGACGACAATGGACTCATCAGCAACCTTGAAATCATTCGAGCTTCTCCTGGATTGCTGAGACAGAGAGAGCCATTCTGCTCCATCAGATGTCCCAACCGAGCTTCAGCCATCAGGCCTGAACTCTTTGGCAAGTCACGACAATGGCCACTATCCTGCTTCACTCTCTGTAACGAATTCTGCATGGCTCCACCACTCTCTGACAAGTCGCGACAACGGATACCACTCCACTCTCCATAACAAACTCTACGTGGCCCTGAACGGCCCCCTAACGCCACTACTCTCTGTAACAAACTCCGCATGGCCCCGAACGGCCCACTATCAGGTGGTTACAGACGTCGCTGTCAATCAATTATGCTCTCCGTCTATAAAAAGGGACCCCCAGATACGTTCTTCTCTAAGCTCTAAACTCTATCTCGAAACTCTGCTAAAATTTCTATTCGAGTGCTCCATTTCTATTGAGGCAGAGTACTGACTTGAACATCAGAGGATCTTACCGGAGCAACCCCAACTTTGATTTAGACTTCTCTTGCAGGTCCCGATGGCAGACGCGATCCCCTCGACTCCAGCTTCTCCGACATCGGCAAAATTTTGCACCAACAGGTGCTATGCATGAGCACATATTCACTACCTATGATATGTTGATTCATCTATAAGTGTTGTGAGATGATCAGAGTCACACAGTGCATGTGATGCGTGATGGACAGTCAGTCTATGATCGTTATTTGATAATGATCAAGAACATTAAGGAGCTCAAAATACTCGACATGATCATGCATAAAGAATTGCTTATGGATTTGATTCTACAATTCCTGATTAGTTTATATGAGTAGTTTATGGTAAACTACCATATGAAAGACTATCGTGGCACCTCATCTGAATTAGTCAAAGTGTTGATAACAAAGAAACCTTGATAGAGTTCAAAGATAAATACCTGGAGAGCCTAAAGAAATAAAGACACACCTAAAGTAGGTATGTCAAAATTACTCAATACTATCCTTACGATTTTTTCTTCTCTCAGTTAAGTTATGGACTCTAGTGTAGAGTCGATGGGAAGATAAAGGGCAAAGAAAGTAACCCTTGAATTGGCTATAGGGCAATAGTTGCTATTGTGGCCATGGGTATCTATCCTTTGCAATCATCATTTGGATTTAGTTCTTAGAGACGATCTCTATCATTTGCATGGTGATACATATGTGAACTTAATTGAGCAAGCAGTGATTGCCATTGGATCTGAGAGATCCAGAATTGAGATAAAATTTAAAGTATATGTGGAACCTATGGCTAAGTCGTATTGGAGAAGAAATGATTAACAAACTAGAAAAATATGGGCTTGGGCTCATTGACTGTTGAGTCAAATCTAGTTTGTGCATCATCTCTTTGAGAAAATACGACCAAGCTACTCTTGTGGGATAAGAGAAAAAGGACCACTGAGATACTTATCTTTGTATATATTTGATATGTGTAGCCCATGCAATGTGCTAACCAAAGAGTTGTTTCTGCTTTGTATATGAGATACAAATCTAAAATTTTTGAAAGATTCAAAGAATTTAGATGTAGGTAGAGAAATAAATCAAAAAATTTTAAAGATACTTCGATCGGATCGAAGATGCAATACCAATAAAAGAAATTTATCAGTTCTCTCATAAAATGGCATAATTTCATATTGGACTACTCTTAGTATATCTCAGCTCAATGAGATAAGAAGAGTCAAGGGACTATATGAGTTATGGTCTAGTCCATATTGAACTTCACTAATTTATTTATATTTTTTTAGGGACATGCTTTATTTCTATGAAATTAGGTTCTCTCTAAACCTGTTCTTACCATACCATATAAGATATGGCATGGTGAGAACTGAATCTTGGTTATTCTGAGATTTAAGGATGTCCAATCTATGTTTAGCACAGTAGGTGGATATGTTAGAGGATAGGTCTATAAAGCTCATCCTAAAAGAGTTTGAAATATTACTTTCTGAAAGGATCACAATGTGATTGTGACCCGACATGCTATATTCTGGAAAAATTATTTAACCAAGATGAAGTAGGGGAGGAAAGTCAAGCTCAAAGAGAGTGTCTCTGAAGAGCGGTGAGCCTTGGAACTTTAAGAACCTATTCATTATAAGCCAATAGACGTATATTCCTCCACCTCATACACATAGTAAGATCTCCAATCCTCTCGAAAGATATTTAGGTATGCTTAATAGAGGATGTAGAGAAAGTAGTTTCTCATGGAAGATGGGGAGCATGGAGATGATCCCGAAACCTACAATGAGATAATGTGAGACATCAACTCCAAGAAAGGGATGTGAAATAGCTTTTCTGAGAAGAGATCTTTTGAAGATTTCTATATGGAATAGCCTATAGATCTCACTTCTTATGATAGAAGATCACAAAGTCTATCATAATCTTGGAGTTGGAACAAGTCATTTGATGACATGATCAAGTTGTTTGATCAAAAAAGAGGAATTATGATTTTCAAAAGGGTCAGTGGGAATATCCCAAACTGACATCGGTTAAAATATGGTTGAATATAGATTTCTCATAAAAGACATAAAGCGAGTGTCCTAAAGATCTATAGTGATTGATGCAATTGGATGCTTGTGTTTTCACAGATAAAGTATTGAGATTGGATACTGAAAGGATTTAGTATAGAAATCTCAGAGAGAAGTCTGCTACCTTCTCGGGCATAGATATATGCCATATAATGCACTTGAACTGATATAGATAATACTGTGAATGTCACGAGTAGATATCAGTTGTATCCAAGCTGTCAGTACTGAATTGCTGTAAAAAATGACCTTAAGCTTTTAAGAAGAACTGAGGACATATTTTTAATTTGGAGAAGAACCAAAGCTAGGAATGGGAGGATACACCAATTTAGATTTCATGTCTGATATTGATGATAGAATGTCTACATCATAGGGTGTGTTCCTGTGTCGATATTTTGAAAGGATTTCAAATAATCGATCAATAAAAATTGAGTACACTGTAGATGTGTAAGATGCATTCTGGTTTTAATGTTAGTTGTAAAATTAGTTGTCATGCCATCAGATGCTGTAACACTATACTGCAAAGACAATGGCACCATAGCCCTTGCTAAGGAGCCCAAGTCTCACCAGATATCCAAGTACATAGAACAGCAGAACATGCGACTACCTCGAGTAGAAATACATAGAGGTGCAGAGAGCAAACTCCACATGTGATGTGGATGACCCATTGATAAATCACTTAGCTAACCTAAAACTATAGCCTGTCTTGTGAAGATAGGGCTTGGTACATGGTAGATTGGCTTTAGTATAAGTAGAAGATTGTTGGATGTGTGCCTTAGAAGTCAATCTTGGCTGACACATTTCATATCTCTAGGACATGATTTTATACTTATTAGGCAGTTATATTATCATTCATGTTTATGTGTTTATGAATCATCCAAGAGATTAACAAGATGATGACACATATTCTCAAAGAGTTGAGAATTTGAGGCATGTGTCATTAATGGTTGATTCCTAAATTACTCCTGATCACAGGATTATCATGGGGATGATGATTGATCTGAATAGACTAGTACACAGATCACTTCCTTTGGGCAGATGGATCTCGAGTCTGCAGTGTAGAGACACTAGAGCAAGAGTACAGATGGTTGTTAGAGAACAACTAACACTAAGTGTGACCAACACGAGAAGTCACATGGATGTCTGCTCACTCGTTAGTGACTTTCTAGATGCTACAGTTGTATGACTGATCCTTTGATCTGAGATGATACTACTACTCACAGTGAGGCTGCTGGAGTTTAACTGACACATCAACATGGGTCTCAAAAAGCTTTTGTAGTGGATGTTGGCGATAGTTGATCCACTGTAGGAGTGGGGGTGTGATAAACACTTAATTTAAGTCATTTAAAATAAAAAATTATATTTAATTTATTTTATTTATTAAGAATTTGATGCTTCTTTTTATGTTTTACAGGAAAGGTGATCGTCGATACAAAGAGTACGATTCGTAGATCAAAGAAACTCAAGTTTGAAAAAAATTAGACTTAAAACAAAATTAAAATAAAAGAAGGATGCATATGGTATTATAGAAAATAAAGATACTATGCAAGGAACCCAAAAAGGACATAGACGTCATTTTAAAGAAACAAAAGTTTCTTTTTGTAATTTTCTAATCAAAAAGGAGCATAAGTGGTTTCCTAACAGCTAACGGGTCCGTGAAAGAAGATTGCGGGCGCGCAGCATTGCACGCGCGCGGCATGGCGGGTTCGCGGGGAGTTTGTGCTGGCGGACACAGTGGCGAACAGACGGACACTCATGATAGCAGATGGATCTGAAAATTAAAGAAAAAAAATATAATACTTGGAAATACTTCAAGAAGAAGAATTTATATTTTCTTTATCTGCTTGTGATCTTTTCCATCCATCTTTTAGTCCTTAGTATTTTCTTTAGTCCCACATCTGAAAACCATGTAAAACTCCTCCCTCCTAACACCTATAAAAAAGCTCTTGTACTCCCATTTGAGGAGGATCCCAGAAATTCTTTTAGAGCCTTGCATAGAGGAAGAGAAAGGGACTACTCCATGGCAGCTAGGCTAGCAGTCTCGAGAGTGGAGAAGAAATTTTATAATGACATAGAGTGGGTTTATTATTCTAAACTTTCTTGTATTTCTTTATATGCAATAAAGATTATGCTCTTTATTTAAATCATCATGAGTTCTTTATTTGCTCTCTTTCATATGCTTTTATTTATGCTTTCCTGTTAGATTAATATTAGGAACAACTTTTACTTTCTGAAGATGCACTGTGATCTACGGGTACGGGGTGTGCCGAGGAAAGAAGAGTTGTTTACCTAGTACTTTCTGGAGATGCGTTGTGATCTACGGGTACGGGGTGTGTCGAGAAAAGATAGGTATTTTTTTTAAGATTAATCGTATCTATTTAATTAAAAAAAAAGATACAACTCTACCAGTGCAAAATTAATTCAAAACTTTCGAGCTCTTTATTTTCTAATTACATTAATTTTAAGATAATATATTTTTTAAATCAAAACAATGCTTCTTTTTTTTATTTTACAATCTCAACTTAGTCCAAGGTCCCTGAGGATACGATCTCGACTCATCCTACCTACATAGTGAGTAGAGTTATTTTTGGTGCTATCAACGACTACGCATCAAATTTTGGCACCGTTGTCAGGGATCTTGGCACCGTTGAATTAAAAAAAGAAAATCACTGACATTTCATAATACTTAACTAAAATAGCGTAATCTCAAATATAAAAATCTCTAACTTGATTAGACACCTTGTTTCTTTGCATTGCATCTCCATAATTAATTTTAAGGGCGCAACCCATTAACTAAGATAAGGTGGGGATTTGATCACCCTTCCTTGGCCCACAAATCACTCTCTTGCATTTGTATAACCTAGACCTTAATCTAAAATTAATTAGACGTTGACCCCTGATAGGATCAAGATGCTGTCGTTAAGATACCGTGATTATCAATCAAATTTAGACTTCAATAAAAATTAAAAATATATAAAAAGTAGTGAGTTGGGTCGAATCTATAGAGAAAGTAGGATTTTGATTTGAAATCTTTGATTTTACAAAAAGAAAATAAAATTTTGGAGAAAGCAATTTAAGTCGGAAACAAAAATTAAAAGTGCAAAAAATAAATCGGGTACTAAGATCTACTAACTAGACCCTAACATCTACTTGTAATAAAAATAAATAATAAAAATTTAAAAAGAATAAAAATAAATTGGTACTATGATCTACTAATTAGATCCTAGCATCTACGTGCAAAAAAAATAAAAGACAGGAATTTAAAGTACAGGAAAATAAATTTTGTATTAATTGAAATTGAAATTCAAGTATAAGGAATTTAAAAGAAACAATAAAAATAAAACTGTAACAAGGATCTGATGTTGATCAGCCAAGCCTCGTCGGGAAGATGGTTGATGACCTCTCCGTCTTCCGTCGTACTCCGTAAAGCGAATCGGCTTTTCTCCTTCTTTTCCTTGGGTCCCTAAAGCTATTTTTTTTTTCTATACTTTCCACTCAATTTTTCTCCTCCCCAAAGCTTATTCCAGGACCCCCTATTTATAAATGAATTTTTCATAATTTTTTGGTAGGAAAAGGAGTCCTAAAACCCTTAGAAATCATATAAATCTCCTTAGAAATATTCCTGGCCATCGGATCAACTTCAGACCGCTCGAATCTACTCAAAAATCAGAGTTATAATTCTTATCAGGGTCGGATCAAATGTCAGCCATCCAATCTGGGTTCTGATGAAGTTCTGGCCGTCGGATCGTGCAAAAGAGTCCTTAACACAGTCGGGAGCGATAACGACCGTTGGATCACGTGATGGATTGCTTCGACTGTGAACCGCGCCTGTGGATCATGTAACTATTCCTGTGGACCACGCCTTGGCTCTGTGGACTGATCGATCGGTCCACCGTACATCGGAGGCTATTTTTTTTTATTTTTTAGGGTATTTTAGCTCTATTTTTGCTCCGATTTTCTCCTGAAAAATTGAAAAAAATATGTATTAAATTCTTCAAAAAAAAATTTTCATTTTGGTGCTTAAATTATTCAATTAAATTAATATCTATTTTTTTATAAATATATCTAATTTCATATTTTTTTCAAAATCACTTTATTTTTTAGAAAAATTTAATAAATTCATGAAATTAGGATTTTTAAGAAGATGTTAGCACCATAAATTACCAAAAATACCTCCAATAAATACAAAAATATATTACTTATCATACTCTCTAACTTGAACTTTGCTCGTCCTCGAGTAAAGAAAGAATTTAGAATTAAGTACCGTTTAACTTAAAGTTTTGAATTTCATCAAACAATTTTCAAAAGACCATTGATATTCAGTAGAGTGTAAATGAGGTATGTCATTGGGGTATTAATACTAGTCAATATGAGAGTTAAACTAAGAATACTAAACTTTTTCTCTAAACTTTTCCAAATTATCTCTACCTTTATCTCCAAATTATTAATCTTCATATGGACAAGTATATTGTTACTTCTGTCCTTCATTTATTGATTGATTTTTTTTTAAAATTTAATTTATTTATTTATTTATTTATTTTTAAATATTGTACTGCTATTGAGTGTCTTAACCCCTTAAGCTTTCTGTTTGACCCATGTAGCGAGTTTTCAGTCAATGACTTCCAAATCAGATGGCTTTAGGGCACTAGGTATAAAATACCCCTCAAATCTACTTGCTTGAATCAAACAGGCTACGAGTTAAAACTAGCTTTATAATAAAGCTTCTTTGCCCTTCATACCTTTTGATGCGAAACTCAATGCTTGCTTAGGCAAAGAGGCCCGGTTACTCAGCATGAAGTACTTGAAAACTCTCTTTTCTTAAAAAAAATATATGAAGAAACATATAGTTACTCTACACAAATCTATAGAAAGTAAACTCTTCTTTGATGCTGGTAGAAAAATTTAGAAATACTCAAAGAAAATTATTTAAGTTCTAAACTTAACTTTTTATTGAGTTTTCTTAATACTTGATCCCTCAATATCTCACAAACTCTCTGATCTGTATATCAATTTTCTTTTGTTAAAAATGCTTGGTTTAACTCAATTCTTAAGTATAATCAGATGCTTAAATACTAAATACTAACTTACTTGAGAACTTAAAAAAAAAAAAATTATTCTTCCCCCCAACTTAATCAACATTGTCCTCAATGGAGTAGAAAAAATGAACGATGCATGTAAAGAGAAAGAAAAGAAGAGATATCACCTGATCCATAAGTCTTTTCAAAACTGATTCTCCCCTCAACTTAGCCAAGATTATTTTCAGATCCCTACAAAAGACACAAAGCAAGACTTGATTATCCTAAATAAAATGCAAAAGAAAGTAAAGACAAAAGCCAAAATTGAAAACTGGGTTGCCTCCCAGGAAGCACTAAGTTTACCGTCTTCAGCCAGACCATATGAAGATTCTCTCACCTATCTCATATCGAATATTGGATTGACAAATTTCAATGGTCTTGGATTGCCAATCTTAGAAAGATGGCCTATAATAAATTTCAGTAGTTTATTGCCAATCTTCAAAAAGTATTTCACATCTCTATTTTTAATTTTAGAAAGATAATTCACAAACCCATTCACAGACCCTTGTTTGTTGAGAATTTCTCCTATTTGTTCTTCTAAAATGCTCATGAATTGAATTTTTAGGTTAGAAGTTGAGTTGGATGCACGGGATGCTGGAAGGGTGTCATTTGATTCTAAACATGTATTCTCAAGTGTGACTGAGGATGATTTCAATTCTGGAGGAGATGGTGATTCTAAAGAAGAACTGGCTTCTAAGGCCGTAGAAAATGAGACTCTTGATGGATATATCTTGGGTAACTCATCCACTCTCTTCTTTTCTTCACTTAGATCAGCATTAGTACTAAGCTCAAGTTCTTCTATTGGGCTAGTCTCAGTACTAATCTCCTCTTCTAAATTCTCTTTTTGGCTAGCATCAGTACTAGCCTCACTCACCTAGTCTTGGTATAGGTCATTAAGAATCCTATCACTTTTAAGCTCAGAAATTGCATTGTCACTTTCAAATTGGAGATTCTTAGGTGGGACATTGGATTGATGACTTGGTCTAGGTAGTTGGTGGATGGGTGGGTCATTTCCAAAATTCGGTATTGGTTCATTTGGTAATTGACCTAGTTCTCTCCTCATGGTAGATTCAGTTAATTGATCTATTTGTGCTTCTAGCCTAGCTAGAGATTGCTGTTGGGTCATGATCATTTGTTGAAGTTGGTTCAATCTATCATCGGCTAGATTGGTCTGTTGAGGAGGTGGGTATGATGGCTGATTGTAATAGGATGGTTGAGTAGGTTGACTAGGCTGACCACTATTATAGGCATAGTTTTGGTATTGGGGCTCATTCTGAAAGTTCTGTATAGAAAAAATTTAGGTCTGAGCCTGAGTCTATTGGGGTCTCCAAGAAAAATTAGGATGGTTCCTCCAATCTTGGTTATATGTATTTAAGAATGGGTCATTGACAGGATTGGAGTAACCTTGAGCAGTTTGAACTTGTTCTTGAATGAAAGGTGAAAACTATGCAGCCGTGGGATATTTGCTCACATGATGGGCCAGGCTAGTACAGATAGAACAAATCTCCTGATAATTGGGAGGTGGTGTGTATTGTGCAGGAGATTGTTGACCTAATGCTAGGAACTGATTAAATTTCTGGGCAAGATGGTCGACTTTATCTAATCTTTGGGCTATTAGGTTCAAATCAACCTCAGAACTACAGTCAGAATATTTGATCCCATAGAATGATGAAAACATCGATGGGTCATAGGTGAGAGGAATAAAATATTTCTTTATCTGTCTAGGTGGTTCTTAGAATTTCTAGCCATTTGATTATCATGTTTAGCATGGATCAATCGTTCAATTTCAGAATTAGGTTCAACTAGGTCAGAAAAAATTATACCGTGCATGTATTAGTGCAAACCCTATTATGTGTGTTGTTAAGAATTTTTTTTTTTTTTTTAAGAAGAAGGAGGAGAAAAAGAAGAGAAAAGAAAGAAAGAGAAAAGTTTTAAAGGTGAGATCCTTAAGAAAAATCTTAGACCTAAAGACGTAAGATGAGAAGAATTAGTTGTGGTTAAGTGTTAATTGCAATCAAGTTAGCTAATAGTTAAACCTAGACACCTACGGGTTTCTTAGACCTAACAGTTTGATGTAGAGTGGCTTAGCTTAAATGCAAATTGGGTTTGTTCTCACTTCTTTCAACTAGCCAGGTAAGAGGTGGGATCATGGGGGTCCCCCCGTTGCTTGCCTTAGACACCAATTGAATTGGCCAGGTAAGCTAACGGAACTAATTAAATAACCACAAATCTACTTAGGCTGAGCCTTTATAATCTCTAGCCTTAGACACTAGTTTTAGGGATGAGTTTGAACTTACTTTACACTTGACTTCACCACTATACTCAAACTGAATTCAATTGATCCTAGGGGTCAACGTCTACTTGATTTTAGTTAGGTTTGGGTTAATGTGGGATGCTGGTTGGTTATTTTTGGGCCAAAGGAGGGTGATGAAATCTTCACCTTATCTTGTTATGGGTGTTGCCCTTAAATTGATTTGAGATGAATATGCATAACCAATTTCAAACAAGGAGTTCTATGTAACTA
Source organism: Elaeis guineensis (assembly GCF_000442705.2). Taxonomy (NCBI): domain Eukaryota; kingdom Viridiplantae; phylum Streptophyta; class Magnoliopsida; order Arecales; family Arecaceae; genus Elaeis; species Elaeis guineensis. Next base: position 76,013,482 of record NC_025993.2, on the reverse strand, counting down.
AATTAGATGCATGAAACTAATGAAACTTTAAAGCTTACCTTGTCTCCAGCGATCACCAAAAATAAATCTACAATGATGAATGCTCCTAAAAATTAAATTTCTACTCTTGTCATGCAATTTTTATTAGGTTTTATTAGGTTTATGTGGATGCATTTTAGGTTAATTAAAAAAAATAGTAATTAATACTAAAAAAAATAGTTAAGGCTAGGGTTAGGATTGATCTCACCAAGCAAAATTGGAAGCTTTCTATCTCTTTTTTGAATTTTTCAATTTTTTTTCTGCATAAAGATAAAAAAAATAGAAAAGTTAGTAAGTTATATTTACAAGAAAATCAAAGAAATCAAACATTAAAATTGGTGCCTTCCCCGACAACGGTGCCAAAAATTGATAGGATCAAGATGCTGTCGTTAAGACACCGTGATTATCAATCAAATTCTGACTTCAATAAAAATTAAAAATATGTAAAAAGTAGTGAGTCGGGTCGAATCCACAGAGAAAGTAGGATTTTGATTTGAAATCTTTGATTTTATAAAAAGAAAATAAAATTTTAGAGAAAGCAATTTAAGTCAGAAATAAAAACTAAAAGTGTGAAAAATAAATCGGATACTAAGATCTACTAACTAGACCCTAGCATCTACTTACAATAAAAATAAATAACAAAAATTTTAAAAGTATAAAAATAAATTGGTACTAAGATCTACTAATTAGATCCTAGCATCTACGTGCAAAAAAAATAAAAGATAGGAATTTAAAGTGTAAGAAAATAAATTTTGTATTAATTAAAATTGAAATTCAAGTATAAGGAATTTAAAAGAAACAATAAAAATAAAACTGTAACAAGGATCTGAAGTTAATCAGCCAAGCCTCGTCAGGAAGATGGTTGATGACCTCTCCATCTTCCGTCGTACTCTGTAAAATGAACTGGCTTTTCTCCTTCTTTTTCTTGGGTCTCTAAAGCTATTTTATTTATTTTTTATTTTTTTTATACTTTTCACTCAATTTTTCTCCTCCCCAAAGCTTATTCTCGGACCTCCTATTTATAGATAAATTTTTCTTGATTTTTTGGTAGGAAAAGGAGTCCTAAAACCCTTAGAAATCATATAAATCTCTTTAGGAATATTTCTGGCCGTCGGATCAGCTTCGGACCACCCGAATCTGCTCAAAAATCAGAGTTATAATCTTTATCAAGGTCGGATCAAATGTCAGCCGTCCGATCTGGGTTTTGATGAAGTTCTAGCCGTCGGATCGCACAAAAGAGTCCTTAACACAGTCGGGAGCGATAACAGTTATTGGATCGCGTGATGGATTGCTTCTGGTTGTGAACCACACCTGTGGACCGCATAACTATTTTCTTTATTTTTTAGGATATTTTAGCTCTATTTTTGCTCCGATTTTCTCCTGAAAAATTGGAAAAAATGTGCATTAAATTCCTCAAAAATTTCTCTTCATTTTGATGCTTAAATTATTCAATTAGATTAACATCTATTTTTTTATAAATATATCTAATTTTATATTTTTTTAAAATCACTTTATTTTTTAGAAAAATTCAATAAATTCATGAAATTAGGATTTTTAAGAAGATATTAGCACCATAAATTATCAAAAATATCTTCAATAAATACAAAAATATACTACTTATCAACCACTAAGGATTTCGAGCTCATTAGGACAAGTGACCCTGAGAGTTGAACCAGGTTAGACTTGGTCAGCTAGTTGGTGTCTAGGCAAGTGGTTTGCGGGACGACTGGGCCCGAAGGAAGGTGGTTTTTAATTGGTTCCGTTCGCTAACCTGGCCAATTTAATTGGTGTCTAAGAAAAGCAAAAGGGGGACTCCCACCGACCTTACACTTATCTGACCAGTTGGTTGGTCATGCTCCAACTTGGAGGACTTGAAGGCTAACTACAGTTAGGAGCTGTCTAGAACTAGGGTAACTTTAGGATAGAGAGTCCATTGCGTGCTAACTTGATTGTAATTAAAATCTAACCACAACTAATTCTTCTATTAGTTTTAGGACTTCTTAGGATCTCTTCTTTAGAACTCTTTTCTCTCTTCTCCTCTCCTCTTAATAAAAAGTATAATAATAATAATAATAATAATCCTTAACAGACTAGGATAGTCCTACATAGATCTTTTAGTTGCATGTTAGGTCGACGATCACTAAAACCCGACTTGCAACCATTAGACGAAGAATTAGAAAAGACTCTTAGGACTATCCAAGTTAGAAACATGGCTGCACCTGGTGAGGCTAATCCTCCACGCTCATTGAGAGAATATTTCACTCCATCCTCGTATACCTACTCTCCATGCATTCAAGAACCTCCAGTAGAAGCTACCCAATCTGAGATTAAGTCTAGCATTATTCAAATGTTGCCATCATTCTATAGACTTAGTAACGAGGACCCATACAAACACTTGGATGAATTTCTTGAAATTTGTTTCACAGTAAAAGTCCAAAACTTCTCCGATGATGCCCTTAGGTTGAAACTGTTCCCTTTCTCACTTAAGGACAAAGCCAAGCATTGGTTAAACTCCTCAGACTCTATAACCATTTCAACTTGGGATCATCTTCAGATAGAATTTCTCAAGAAATACTTTTCAATTGAAAAAATAAATCAAATTAGAAAAGCTATCACTATTTTTTCTCAATTGGAGGGTGAACTTTTTCATGAGACATGGGAAAGGTTAAGGGACCTCATTCATCAATGTCCACACCATGCTATCCCTAAATGGCAACTTTGTCAGTGTTTTTATGATGGTCTATCGGAGAAATACTGACAAATGATTGATACATCATGTGGTGGGACATTCATGCTAAAGAGTGAGGATGAAGCCTGGCAGCTCTTTGAAATACTTAGTGAGAATTTTCTACATCATATGTCTGCCACCTCTAGAGAACAACCCATGCTTCAACAAAAAAGAAGTGGAATTTATCAGATTGAAAACATCATAGATATCCACAATAAGATAGATGAACTGTTCCAAAAATTAGATCGTCTTCTAAATACTGAACAATCCCCGATTCCACCTAACCTAATCCAAGAAGTTTGTGCATTGTGTGCAAGTCTGAACCATTTTGTTAGTGAATGCCCAGCCGCACCTCAATTTCCTGAGTTTGTGCACGAGCAGATTCAGGAAGCTCAAGTCCAATAAGCTCGCAGATCAGGAAATGATCCATATTCGAACACTTATAACCCCGGCTAGAGAAACCATCCAAATTTTTCCTGGAGACCACAACCAGTGGTTGGCCCTACCGCACCTCGACCTCAATATCAGGACCCAACATATAGGCATGGACCATACCATCAATTTCAAAATGCTCCTCAACCGTCTACTACTGGTCACAGCTCAGCTTTTGAGGAAAAAGTTTTGAAAGCACTAGAACGATTAGAAGTCAACACTCAGACCCTTAACTCCCACACACAATCCATTGCTAAGCTAGAGACCCAAATAGGTCAACTAGAGACTGTATTTAGTAGGAGGGAAGGAGAAAAATTACCTAGCCAACCCGAGAGCAACCCAAGAGGACAATTTGTGATTGAGAGCTCTAATACCCCAGAAGTTTTTTCTGAACATGCCAAATCAATCATGACTCTGAGAAGTGGGAAGGTCATTGAACACACTAGTAAAACCAATGAGACCGACCCTAAACCTCTAACCAAAGTCAAATCACCCAAGAACAAGGAGGACCTTAAAATAGAGAATGAACCAACTGCACCGGAATCATCTTACTTACCTAAAGCCCCATTTTCAGATGCCCTGAAAGCCCCTATTCCTGTAGATAAGAAGGGAGGAAGACTCGACGAGATGTTGGAATTATTTAAGCAAGTACAAATTAATCTTTTTCTTCCAAACACAATCAAACAGGTCCCTGCTTATGCCAAATTTTTGAAAAATTTGTGCACCCAAAAATGTAAATCTAGATCACAAATCCCAAAAAAAGTATGCCTCACTGAACAGGCTAGTTTTATCTTCCAGCATGCCACTCCTCCAAAGCTTAAGGATCCAAGAGCCCCCATCATTTCTTGTGTTATAGGAGATTATCACATTGAAAAAGCTCTTCTGGACTTAGGGACAAGTGTGAATCTTTTACCTAGTTCGGTGTATGAACTTTTTGGATTCGAAAAACTGAAACCCACATCAGTCACACTGTAATTAGCCGACAGATCAATTAAGGAACCACGTGGAATGCTTGAGGATGTCTTGGTCAAGGTAGATGAGTTTTACTTTTCAGTTGATTTTCTGATTCTCGACATGGAACTAAGTGGCAACCCAAGACAAATTCTCATTATCTTAGGATGACCCTTCCTAGCTACGGCAAATGCATGCATTAATTGTAGGACAGGAGTCATAGACGTATCGTTTGGGAATAAGAAACTGAGACTGAATGTGTTTGGTGCTTCCCAAGGACCATCAATGGATAGTTGCTTCAAAGTAGATACACTAGAAGATATTATAGAAGATGCAACACCCATAATTCTAGCACCAGACCCCTTAGATACTTGCTTGGCTCACTTTGGAGTGTATGACTTTGAGGGATATATGAAAGAAGTTAACACCTTGTTGGATACACCACATGATAAAACCACTCCTCCATGGACAATCAAGTATGAGCCATTGCCCACATTAGCCAGTACACCAATAGTCCCATCTTTAGAATCACCACCTACGTTAGAATTGAAACCCCTTCCTGCTACGCTCAAGTATGTATTTCTAGGACCCAATGACACCCTCCCAACAATCATTGCATCAGACTTGACTCCTAATCAGGAAGCACAATTGGTTGGTATTATGAAGGAACACAAAGAGGTTATCGGTTGGTCCATTGCCAATTTAAAAGGAATTGACCCCTCCATTTGCATGCACCATATTCATTTTGAGGCAAATGCCAAACTCCATCGAGATATGCAGAGGAGATTTAACCCAAACATGCGTGAAGTAGTAAAGAAAGAGGTGGTAAAGTGGTTAGATGCTGGAATCATCTACCCCATATCCGATAGTAAATGGGTCAGTCCCACTCAAGTAGTACCTAAAAAATCAGGTATTACTGTGGTTGAGAACGAAGAAGGTGAACTGCTTCCCACTCGCATATTATCTGGATGGTGAGTATGCATAGATTATAGAAAACTAAATGCCGTTACTAGGAAGGACCATTTTTCATTGCCCTTCATCGACCAAATCTTAGAATGGTTAGTAGGACAAAGTTTTTTCTATTTTCTTGATGGTTATTCAGGGTACAATCAAGTACCTGTATTTTCGGATGATCAAGAAAAGACTACCTTCACCTGCCCCTATGGCACCTTCACTTTTCGGCGTATGCCATTCGGGCTCTGCAATGCACCCGCTACATTTCAACAGTGCATACTGACCATTTTTTTGGATATGGTGGACAATTGTCTTAAAGTTTTTATGGATGATTTTTTTGTGTTTGGAACCACCTTTGAGGATTGTCTCCATAATCTTTCCAAAGTTCTTAAACGGTGTATGGAGATAAATCTCATCCTAAGTTGGAAAAAGAGCCATTTCATGGTGCAGAAATGAATTATATTAGGACATATTATTTCTGAAAGAGAGATCGAGATAGATAAAGCCAAAGTTGAGGTCATTTCAAAACTACCACCCCCTACTTCGGTCCGATAAATACGATCCTTCTTAGGTCATGCCAGATTTTATAGATGCTTCATCAAAGACTTTAGTAAGATTTCAAGACCCCTGTGCAATCTGTTGGCCAAGTACACAACATTTTTCTTTGACGAAGACTGTTTGAAAGCATTCAACACATTACGAACAGCCCTTACTACAGTACCCATAATAAAACCCCCTGACTGGTCCATTCCATTTGAGATTATGTGTGATGCCTCTGACTTTGCAATAGGTACCATCTTAGGCCAAAAAATCAATAAGAAGCCACATGTGATCTATTATGCTAGCAAGACTCTTTTCGATGCCCAATTAAACTACACCACAATAGAAAAAGAACTACTAGCAGTAGTGTTCGCCCTTGAAAATTTTTGCTCATATCTGTTAGGGTCTAAGGTTCTAGTTTACTCTGATCATGCGGCTCTGAAACATCTCCTCTCAAAGAAAGATACTAAACCACGTTTGATCAGATGGATCCTTCTTTTACGAGAATTTGATCTGAAAATTTGAGATAAGAAGGGTTTCGAGAATGTGGTAGCTGATCACATCTCTAGGATCTTAGTTGAACACACGATAGGCATAGATGAGGTCAAAGAAAAATTTTCTGACGAACAACTTTTTGCAATCTCCTCTAGCCGTCCTCCATGGTTTGCCCATATTGTCAATTACTTGTCAACAGGACAAGTACCTTCTCACTGGACAAAACAAGAAAAGGATCGATTTTTCTCACAAATTAAACATTATTTCTGGGAGGAACCTGAACTATTCAAATACTATCATGACCAAGTTATTTGCCGTTGTGTCCCCGAGAGTGAATTCCAAAGCATTTTCACTTTTTGCCATTCTTCGGCATGTGAGGGATATTTTAGTGGAAGAAAAACTGTACCAAAAGTGCTGCAGAGTGGGTTTTATTGGCCAACGCTTTTCAAAGATGCACATGAATTTGGCCGAAGTTGTCTACAATGTCAGCAAACAGAAAATTTATCCAAGAAGGATATGATGCCGCTGACCCCCATTTTAGTAGTAGAAATCTTCGATATTTGGGGGATTGATTTCATGGGACCTTTTCCAGCCTCAGTTGGATTCGAATATATTCTGGTGGCAGTTGATTACGTGTCAAAATGGGTGGAGGCAATAGCTACATGGACTAATGATAATAAAGTTGTAACTAGTTTTATCCAATGAAACATTATTAGTCGATTTGGCTTCCCAAGGGTGATCATTAGTGATGGGGAGACTCATTTTATGAATAAATATTTTGAAGCACTTATGAAAAAATATAATATTACACACAAAGTGGCCACACCATATCACCCCCAAACTAATGGTCAGGTAGAGGTGTCAAATAGGGAGATTAAACATATCCTAGAAAAGACGGTTAGGCCCGATAGAAAAGATTGGTCTCTTCGCTTGGATGATGCATTATGGGCTTACCGTATAGCTTTTAAAACTCCTATCGGTATGTCACCCTACCGATTAGTTTATGGCAAAGCTTGCCATCTGCCGGTTGAATTAGAACATCGTGCATTCTGGGCCATACAAATGTTTAATTTTAACATGAAGAATGCAGGTTCTAATCGAAGGTTGCAAATCAATGAACTGGAAGAACTTCGCAACGATGCATACGAGAGTTCACGAATTTACAAAGCTCGAACCAAAGTATTTCATGATAAATATATCTCTAGAAAATCATTTGAGCTAAATCAAAAGGTATAGCTTTTCAATTCCAGGTTACGCCTTTTTCTCGATAAACTTCGATCCCAATGGGATGGACCTTTCATTGTCACACAAATATTCCCACATGGAGCAATTGAAATTCATGACCCCCAGAATGGTAATATATTTAAGGTAAACGGCCAATATTTGAAGCCATATGTAGATGAAATTGCACATAAAGAACGAATCGATACCATCTACCTGTGTGATCCACTTTATAATGAATAATAAACTTGACGTCTGGCTGAAGACGTAAAACTTAGCGCTTGTTAGGACGCAACCTAACGATTTTATTTTTTATTTTTTTACTTTACCACAGCTGCAGGAATTTAGAACAAGAGCCTATTAATCAATGAAGCTATCTTCAACTTTCGAAGCAAAATTATCCCAAGTGCACTCTCTCCTTTTATTTTCTTTGCTTTCCTACTCCATTAAGGATAATGTAGATTAAGTTGGAGGGGGAAGAAAATTAATCAAATCCTCAAGTATGGTCAGAAATAATTAGTTTTGTATATCCAAATTTTATTTTGATTAAGAGTCAATGAGGCATCCTAATCAATGAATGATTAACGATCAAGATAATTTTAGAGATACTGAGGAATAAATTATTAAGAAAACTCAATGAATGGTAGGGTTTAGACTAGACCAAATTTTAGGAGTGATTCTACAACCCTCTTCTTACTGATCTCAATAAAGAATCTGCTTCATGAGAGATTGGGTGGAAAGATTAAGGTATGCAAAAATTCTCCTTAAAATTTACTTTAAAAAAAATAATAAAAATAAAATATTGGTTTCCTACTGAGTAACCGGGCCCCTTCGCCTAAGTAAGCGTTGTGGTTCGCATAAAAAGGTGGGCAATATTAAAATAAATAAATAAATAAATAGTGGATAATAAGGGGACTAAATTGTAAGAAGATAATAAACTTCTCTCACATTAAGTTAGAAGATTTAAAGAGTAAAGTGGGGAGTTGGTGAAAGAAAAGCTCTTGAAATTTCTTTAGTTAATACTCAGCCACTAATTGGGTCAAATTGATAATTCAATAAAGTATCTCTTTAATGGTCTGACCAGGTATCATCTACCTTTTGGGATGCCTAACCTAACTTTTTATTCAAGATCGAGTCGGTACACAATGCTAATATATCTATTTTACTCGAGGACGAGCAAAATTCAAGTTAGAGGGTGTGATAAATACTTAATTTAAGTCATTTAAAGTAAAAAATTATATTTAATTTATTTTATTTATTAAAAATTTGATGCTTCTTTTTATGTTTTACAGGAAAGGTGATCGCCGATACAAAGAGTCCGATTCGCAGATCAAAAAGACTCAAGTTTGAAGAAAATTGAACTTAAAACAAAATTAAAATAAAAGAAGGATGCATACGGTATTATAGAAAATGAAGATACTATGCAAAGAACCCAAAAAGGATATAGGCATCATTTTAAAGAAACAAAAATTTCTTTTTATAATTTTCTAATCAAAAAGGAGCATAAGTGGTTTTCTAACAGCTAACGGGTCCGTGAAAGAAGATTGCAGGCGCGCGACATTGCGGGCGCGTGGCATGGCGGGTTCGCGGGGAGTTTGTGCTGGCGGATACAGTGGTGAATAGACGGACGCTCATGATAGCAGATGGATCTAAAAATTAAAGAAAAAAATATAATACTTGAAAATACTTCAAGAGGAAGAATTTGTATTTTCTTTATCTGCTTGTGATCTTTTCCATCTATCTTTTAGTCCTTAGTATTTTTTTTAGTCCCACATCTGAAAACTATGTAAAACTCCTCCCTCCTAACACCTATAAAAAGGCTCTTGTACTTCCATTTGAGGAGGATCCCAGAAATTCTTCTAGGGCCTTGCATAGAGGAAGAGAAAAAGACTACTCCATGAGCAGCTAGGCTAGCAGTCTCGGGAGTGGAGAAGAAATTTTGTAATGACACAGAGTGGATTTATTGTTCTAAACTTTCTTGTATTTCTTTATATGCAATAAAGATTATGCTTTTTATTTAAATTATCATGAGTTCTTTATTTGCTCTCTTTCATATGCTTTTATTTATGCTTTCCTGTTAGATTAATATTAGGAACAACTTTTACTTTTTGGAGACGTGCCGTGATCTACGGGTACGGGGCATGCCGAGGAAAGAAGAGTTATTTATCTAGTACTTTCCAGAGATACACTATGATTTACGGGTATGGGGTGTGCCGAGAAAAGATAGATATTTTTTCTAAGATTAATCATATCTATTTAATTAAAAAAAAAAGAGATACAACTCTACCAATGCAAAATTAATTCAAAACTCTCGAGCTCTTTATTTTCTAATTACATCAATTTTAAGATAATTTATTTTTTAAATCAAAACAATGCTTCTTTTTTTTATTTTGCAATCTCAACTTAGCCCAAGGTCCCTGAGGATACGATCTCGACTCATCCTACCTACGTAGTGAGTAGAGTTATTTTTGGTGCTATCAACGACTATGCATCAGTGTGCATCAAGATGGAATCTATCGATCCTAGCAGAAAAAAGTAGTCCTATGAGATTTAAGAGGCTGAGTCCTTATGTCTATAGCCATAGCATTGTGATTGATGAAAAAAAAATTTATAGAATTACATATGGACTTGAGCTGATTGAAACTATCGTATGATCGATGTTGAGGATTGACGATTCATCCATGACCTACCATCTGGTTGGGACTCATAATAGAGGGACTATATCATGTGCTAACTGCACCTAGAGTTTCATCTTTTATTCTACTGGGTTATCACTACATATTGCTAGATGTCACTGGTGGATTGTGAGACTCACAAGTATCATCTTGATGTTTAATGATCCTTAGTGGGTAGAGTTAGAATTATTTCAATCCATTAAAAAATATTTCAATGACATTGTGATAGAGATCACAATATATTTCACTATTAGACAGAATAAAACCTATGGGCTCATACATAAAAGAGACTTTGGACTGATCAGATGGTTGAATTACAATTAAGAATCATAAAAAAGAATTGATTATCAATTTGATTGATAATTGATCTAATACAAATGTTGCATTATATAACTTACTAAAGAGTTAATGAGTTATAGGATGATTAATTAACAATAAGATTGCTAATTGGCTCAATTTAATTGGGTATTGGGGCTTGTATCAAGTCTAATTTGATTGGATTTAATTTGACTCATTTTGGATTTGATTTGATCGACCCAATAGGATTATAGGATAACCCCAAAAGGATTGGATGATTAGTCCTAGTTGAATTAGGATTTGGGTTTGATCCAATTCTTAATTAGACTAGAATGTATGTATTTCTAATTGGACTAGAAATCTTCATTTTCAAGCTGCACCAAATCTTAATGGGATTAGGATTAAAATTGAGCATCAAGAAAGAATCCAATAGGACTAGGACTCCTCCTCCAATTAAGAGACGTCCAATCTGAATTAATTGGACTTCAAATTATATTTGAATTCTCATCTTTTTGAGTCTAATCTGGTCCTAATATGATTAGGATTAGTTGAGATTTTATTTGACTTAAAACTAAGAGTCCCATTGGATTAAAATTCCCTCCATGCGCCATAAGATAAGGACCCCACACCACCTTCAACATGTGCGCCTATAAAACCCATGCCCAAACCAGATTGATGCCACCTCTTCCCTTCCTTTTGTGCATGTAAGAAAGAAGCCTAAACCACCTTGTTTCTATGTAAACTTGGGCGTGAATTCAATATGTGTTGGGCGGCATCTTAATTCCAAGAGTCCTTAGTTGTTAGGACTCTATCTCCTCTCCAGTTTCTAAATTCTTTTAGTCTATAAATAACCACATCTTATGGGATGGAAAGGGGTGGATTAGTGATTAGGTTTGATGCCCAAAAACCAAGGGTGGCATGGAGAAAAATAAGGGAGAGGAGGGCGCATGAAGATGGCATGGTGTGAGGTTTGTTTTGCTCCATATCCTTTTTTTCTTACACAACCAAAGATTGGTTGTTTAGACATCTCTATCTTCCCCTCTTGTCCATATTTAGACATAGATGTCTCCTCTTTTTTTTTGTCCAAAAGTTGGACAAAATTTTTGCATCTCTTTTGTAGAGATTTGGTGCATGAATTTTAGGAAGAAAAAAGAACAAAGGATTCTTCTCATGATCTCTAGCATAAAGATCAAGATCCTCCTACATCTTCTTGTTCTCTAAAAGTATCTTAGGAGAAAAAAAATTTCAACCATCAAGATGCGACCTTTGCAAGAAAACTAGCACCTCGATGAGATCAAAAGGCTTCTGATCAGATCAGAGTCTCGTGTGGATATCCGTAGAGGTCAGATGCTTGTGCGGCTACAAGGGACCTTCAAAGGACATCCATGATCATCTATTCATGTTGAAGATTGATCCATATCTAGGTATATTTTTATTTATTTCTCTCTATTTGATTTCTGTATCTGAATCTTATCTCACATATGATGATTCTGGTTATGGTTTGAAGATATGATCTTATGCATGCTTAGATTAAATTAGATTTAATCTGAAAATTTTTTAAATTCTACTGCATACTCTTTTTACAAAATCATGCATGTATAAAACCATAAAACTCCAACAGATTAGAGGTCTAGGGTCAGTCTCATTGATTTTACTCATGTGTTCCATGACCTTCCCACTTTTGAGAGTCATGATTGATTTAGCATGTTCAAAAAAGCTATCTGGAGTATTAGAGCTCTCAACCATGAATTGCCCTCTCGGATTGCTCTCAGGTTGGCTAGGTAATTTCTCTCCTTCCCTCCTACTGACGGTGGTTGCTAGTTGACCTATTTGGGTCTCTAGCTTAGCAATGGATTGTGTGTGGGAGTTAAGGGTCTGGGTATTGACTTCTAATCATTCTAGCACTTTTAGAGCCTTCTCCTCAAAAGCTGAGCTGTGACCAGTGGTAGATGGTTGAGGAGCATTTTAGAACTGGTGGTATGGTCCATGTCTATATGTCAGATCCTGATAGTTAGATCTAGGTATAGCAGGGCCAACCACTGGCTGTGGTCTCCAAAAAAAATTTGGTTGGTTTCTCCAGCCGAGGTTATAAGTGTTCAAATATGAATTATTTCTTGATCTATGAGCTTGTTGGGTTTGAGCTTGCTGGACCTGCTCGTGCACAAATTCAAAAAATTAAGGTGCAGTTGGGCATTCACTAATAAAATGGGTCGGACTTGCACACAATCCACAAACATCTTGAACTAGGTTAGGTAGAGTCGAAGAGTATCCAGTATTCAGAAGATGGTCTAATTTTTGGGACAACTCATCTACCTTACTGTGGATATCCATAATGTTTCCAATCTGATAGATTCCACCTCTTTTTTGTTGAGACATAGGTTGTTCTCTAGAGATGACAGACATGTGATGCAAGGAATTCTCACTAAGTGTTTCAAAGAGTTGCCAAGCCTCATCCTCACTCTTTAGCATGAATATCCCACCACACGATGCATCGATCATTTATCGATGTTTCTCCAATAGACCATCATAGAAATACTAAACAAGTTGCCATTTGGGGACAGCGTGGTGGGGGCATTTACTAATAAGATCTCTTAACCTTTTTCATGTCTCATGAAAAAGTTCACCATCCAATTGAAAAAAACTAGTGATGGCTTTTCTAATTTAATTTATTTTTCTAATTAAAAAATATTTCTTGAGGAATTCTCTTTGAAGATGGTCTCAAGTTAAAATGATTATGAAATCTAGAGAGTTTAACTAATGCTTGGCTTTATCCTTAAGGAAAAAAGAAAATAGTTTCAACCTGAGGGCATCATCAGAGAAGTTATGGATTTTTACTATGGTGCATATCTCAAAAAATTTATCTAAATATTTATACAAATCTTCATTCATCAGTGCATAGAATGATGGTAGCATTTGAATAATATTAGACTTGATTTCATATTGTGCCGTCTCTACAGGAGGAGGCTGGATACATGGCGAGTAGGTGTAAGTGAGGGAGTAAAATACTCCCTCAATTGTCATGGTGGATCCATCTCTTGTTTTAGATCCATGATTTTGATTTGGTTTATTCGAATCATTCTTTCTAGCTCTAGGTCTAATAGGTGTAAATCAGGTTGTAATTATCGACATCCTAGTATGCATCCAAAAGATCTCATCGAGTTTTAATTTCAACAAGTTTTTTTTTTTTTTGAAAGAGAAGAGGAGAAAAGGAGGAGGGAAAAGTATTCCAAAGAAGAGAATCTAAGGAGTTTTAATGCTAAGAAGATAGAGAAGAATTAATTAGATTTGATGTTTTCAGTTAACAATCAAGTGGTTCAATCAATCCTATCTATGGGTTATCCTAGATCTAGACAGCTCCTAATTGTCAAGGTCAAGCACTCCAAGTAGCAGACTAGTCGCTCAACTGGCCAGATAAGTGTAACATTGGTGGGGGTCCCCCCGTTGCTTTTCTTAGACACCAACTGTGTTGGTCAGGTAAGCGAATGGAACCAATTAATGAACCACCTTCCTTTGGGACGTAATCCCTGAATCACTTTTTTAGACACCAGTTATACTGACTAACTTGAACTCGGTCCAACTTTTAGGGTTTCTTGTCCTACTAAGCTCGAGGATCCTTAAAGGTCAACATCTAATCGATTTTAAATTAGAGATTTAGGTCAATGAAATTACAAGATGATGGTTTGTGGATCAAGAAAGGGTGATGAAATTCCCACCTTATGTTGATTAGGATTTTGCCCTTAAGATTTTTTTATAAAAATATGCAATGCAAAAAGAAAAAGTATCCAAACATGTTAAGTAGCATTTAAGATTTAATTGATTTATTTATATTAGTTAAGTGTTATGTGGTGTTTTTGTATTCTTTTTATATTATGTTATCTTTAAGCAAGAAGGAATAAGAGGTAAGTTTTAAATTAGGTTAATTAGGTATGAGAAGATCTAGTAAATCTAATTAAATAGAAAGTAAATAATGCTAAGATTAAAAGATAAGTAGGTAGACTACAAATAAAGCAACAAATCAAATCTACTTTTAGGACAATAAATTATTCTAAGCAATCGAAAGCAGTAAATGATTAGGAATAATGGGTAATAATAAATAAGGTAACTACTCACTATGCAAATAAAGTAATCTTACAGTTAAGAATAAAAGGTAACTATATAATTTAAAAAGGCAAAAAATTTAATCTACTTAGGAAGTAGAAAATCACTAATTATACAAAGTAGTAAATTATTCGAACCTATAAAAAGCAGTAGATCACTAGACTATAGAAAGTAAAAAATTTTTCTATACATGTAAATAAAGAAATCTAGATATAAAATAATAAATCTATAATATATGAAAAGCAATATGAGACAAAAATTTTTCAAAAAAAATAAATAAAAGATAATTAAGTAATTAAAATAAATTAACTAACAGTAAAAGGTAAATTAGTAATCAGCAAAGTAAAGTATGGAAAGCAAGAGCACAAGAGAAGAAAATAATCAACCAAAAATATAAAGCAGTAAAGCATATAAGGCAGTCAAGCAATCTCAAATAAGAAATAAAAATCTAAAAAGTAGTAAAATATTTTTTTAAATTTTATAAATTTTTTTTGAGTTTTTTTTTCAAAACAATCATGTCAAGATCTCCGACAACGGCATCAAAATTTGATGCATAACTTAGTACATCAAAATTAACCCTACTCACTACTATGTAGATAGGGTGAGTCGGGATCGTATCCGCAGAGATCTTAATTGATTGTTTAAAAAATATAAAAAAAATAATAAATTATAAAAAACTAAGAAAGAAGCATAAAAATTATAATAAAATTATTTTTTATTAATCAAATAAAGAAGCATACATAAAGAAAAAAAATAAAATTGCAATACAAGACAACTAAATCAAGTTGATCTTCTTGCTGTATTTGATGGTGGATGTGTCTCTTTGAATCCTTCATCTTCCTCTGTGCAGACAACGGTAGAAAGGCTGAAAGGCTTGGTCTAAGAACTTTAAGGATGAAAGGTTGATGGAAGTGGGTATGTAGAAGAGAAAGGATAGCGGCACTAGCATTAGGACCTCTCCTAGATTTGATGGGATGGGAAAAAGAGATCTGTGGAGGAACATGGTGTCATGCTAGGGTTAGTACCTCCTTTAGACTTATGGAGAAGAAGAAGAGAGAGAGAAAGAGAGAAGCTTGAAGAGAATGTAGGGTTAGCTTGATTCAAGAAGATGGAGGTCTTGGGGTTCTATTTATAGAGTAGGGAGGCTAGAATTTCATGAAAAGAGAGGTGGAAGCGTAAATAAGAATCTTTGAATCTTCATATTGATTCTTCTCCGTTGATCTTTAAGTCATGTTCACACTAGAATGGGAGTTGGTTGTCTGGTTCACTCAAGTCTGATCCAATTTGAGTCTAATTTAAATCATATGAACCCAAACTCTCAATTACCTATAAAATAGACTAGAGAGCATCAAATTTTAATAAAATAACATCAATTATTATAATATTAATACCTCTAGCAACTTAAATTAAGTATTCATCATGTGTATGTATATATATCTATATATATATATCTGTGTGTGTGTATATACATATATACATATATATATATACAAATATATATACATATATATATATATATATATATATATATATATATATATATATATATATTTGTGTATATATATATATGCGTGTGTGTATATACATTTGTGTGTATATATATATGTATGTGTCTGTGTACACACACACACATATATATATACATATATATATATATATATATACATATATATATTTATACATATATATATATATATAATATATACATACACACACACACATACATACATATATATATATATATATATATATATATATATATATATATATATATATATATATATATATACATATATATATACACATATGTACATATATATATATATATATACACACACACACACATATGTGTGTGTGTCTGCGTGTGTGTGTGTGTGTGTATATGTATATGTGTTGGTGCAGAATTCTGTCGAAGTCGGAGAAGCTGGAGCTGGGATGACCGCGGCCGCCGTCGGGACCTACAAAGAAAGTCTAAACCGGAGTTGGGGGTGCTCCGGCAAGACCCTCCGACGCTCAAGTCAGTACTCTGCTTCAACAGAAATGGAGTGCTCAAGCAAAAATTTTGGCAGAGTTTCGAGATAGAGTTACCAGCTTAGAGAAGAACATATCTGGGGGTCCTTATTTATAGATGGAGGGCGTAACTGACTGACAGTGACGTCTGTAACCATCTGGTAGTGGACCGTTCAGAGCCGCGTGGAGCTTGTTGCAGAGAGTGGAGTGGTGTCCATTGTTGGGACTTGCCAGAAAGTGATGGAGCTACATGGAATTCATTGCAGAGAGAGGAGTAGGATGGCGGCTCTTATCGTGGCTTGTCAGAGAGTGGTGGAACCGCACGGAATCCGTTGCAGCAAGTGGAGTAAGGTAGTGGCCCTTGTTGTGGCTTATCAGAGAGTTCGAATCTGTCGGCTGAAGCTCGGCTGGGATGTCTGATGGAGCAGAATGGCTCTTTATATCATCGTTCTAGGAGAGGCTCAGATGTTTCGAGGTCGCTGACAAATCTACTGTTGTCGGACGCTTCGGGTGCTAACATTTCAGGCGGGAGTCACCTCCTGTAGGAGCTCGGATGGAGATTTTTTGTTGAT
Source organism: Elaeis guineensis (assembly GCF_000442705.2). NCBI lineage: Eukaryota > Viridiplantae > Streptophyta > Magnoliopsida > Arecales > Arecaceae > Elaeis > Elaeis guineensis. Next base: position 75,996,491 of record NC_025993.2, on the reverse strand, counting down.
GAAGTCTGGAGAAGTCCGATCACTAGGAAAGTCCATATGGGATTTATCTGATGTGGAAGCTCATCCGAAGATCGTCCGCCAGGGAAGTTCGATTTTATGGGGAGCCTGGTAGGAGGTCGGCCGACGATGGACTTCGGATAGCGCTGGGGAGGCTCGACAGACATCGAAGGCGATCGGCTATCGCAGGGACCCAGTTGCTGGAGCTCGTCCGTCACAGAAGCTCATCCGGAATCCATCCACTGGAGAAGTTCAGACGAGCTTTGGTTCTCACGAGAGGTCGAAAGAGGGCCATTTATTGTAGGAGCTCGTGCGAGGACCAGTTGTCGTGGAAGCTCGAAGTAGTGTCCCGCTGTAGAAGTTCATCCAGAGCCCACTCGCTACGGAGTAGCTCGACTAGAGCCTACCTGTAACAGAAGTTCGGAAGAAATTTTCTTACAGTAGGTATCTGGGGTAGACAGCCCGCTATAGCAGTTCGGAGTAGACCATTCGTAGTAGAAGTTCGGCTCTCGTGGGAGCTCGATTAGGATCCGGGAGGCGGTCGATCACTGTAGAAACTTGGGTGGAGTCTGGTTACTGCAGAAATCTCATTGTCGGAGAAGCTCGGATGCTGATGAAGTCCGAAAGAAGTTCGGGGGTAGTCGGTTGGTGTAGAAGGTCGGCTAATAGTGAGGCCCTGAGGGCCTTTGGAGTGGCCCGATGGATGAATGCAGAAGTTCATTATCGAAGAAGTCCGGACGGCCGAGGGGGTTTGGAGAGATGCCACACATAAGGTCGGGAGCCGGAAGAGCCATGGAGGGATCGATCTTTTATAAACTTCGATCGAAGGGTACTTTATACCCAACACCGGTCCTCCTACTTCCAAGTTCGGATTTCGAATGAAGGAAGTACAGAAAAATTCTCACGATCGAAGTTGCTCTCCTCGATTTTCATACTCAACGGTTGCCAGATATTTTGATGTTCGGTATGCTGGTACTAGAGCCTTTTCGAAAAAAGTTTCTTCTTTTTGGAATTCCCGTCGGAGCGCAGTCCCAGGTACGGTGCCATAATGGTTTTACTAATTGTCAGCCACCTCTAGCTGCTTGCCATGGTGAGTGGGCCACGCGGCGATCACAGACTGGTTTGAGGAGTCCTGCAGTCATTATTGCACCGGACCCCATCGCTTATTTATGTAGGAACCAGATCTAGGGTTTCAGGGTTAGATCTTGAAACCTTTTCAAGATCATACAGCGGAAGACTAAAATAAATAAAAATTTATTTTTTAAAATCAGAGAATCCCTAGATCTAAGATCCTATTACATGATTATTACATAGTATTAAATCAAAAATTAAAATATATAAATATAGCATGAACTACATGTTGATCATATCAACATGTTTCTATACTACATCTAATGTATGTATTAAATAATAGATCAGATCTATTACCTTGCAAGTTAGACATTCTAACCTCGCTGATCCAGGCTTAAGGATGATGTTGCAAGCCGCACACACGTCCGACCTCTAGGAGTCATCCACACGAGCCCACAAATCTCGATCAGAAGTTCTGCTTCAGGAAATCAGCACAGTATGCTAGTACTGCGCTGATCCTTCTTTGATGGTTGATCAGGTACCTCCTTCTTCTTGATTTGAACTCTTTCAAAGATGGAAATTAAAAGGAGGAGTTTCAGATCTGAGACACTCTCAGGAAACTCAAGATGGAGGGAGGAAGGATATGAAAACAAACAACCCTAGAAGAAGACCCTCTTCTTCTTCTCGTTTCTCTCTCTAGACACCCTAACTTGTGTCTTTTATATCTCCATGACCCAAAGGTCTTTCTCTCTGATTTTTGGATGGGTCAAAGGTCTTTCAAATCTCTATCTTTTTCAAAAATTTCATGAAGAAAATCATCTTATATAGAGAGATATGATAGAGTCCTTGTCTAGGTCAAATACCTAGTCAAGGCTTATCCAAACATGGCAAGTTAAGGGGCGCCCAACTCTTGAGCACCTCCTCCATATTTTTGTGCATGGATCACCAGAAAAGGGTGCACAATATATACCCTAAAAGCTATAAAAATTCCAAAAGAAATTTGGATAAATTTGGTGCAAAATTGAAAGAGTTTTGGATTTCTAAAACTCTATCTCATAGAATTCGAAATCCAAACTTATTCCTTTTTTATTTGATCCAAACCACCTTCCATGTAAGAAAGAAGAGAGGAAACCTTTTGTGAACATAGGAGAGACCTGGGAGAGGGCTTTTGTCGCACAAAATAAGTGGAGATTGGCGTTGAATAAGAGAGAGGGTGTGGGGAAGGCTTATGTGGCGCAAGGTGGAATACTAGTCTTACTAGGATTCTATCTCATGACTTGTTTTAATTTGGTTTCTCAAACCAAATCAAATCAAAATTAGATCAACCTAATTAAAATAGATCTTAACCCAATTAAAAACCTAATTTAATCAGATTAAATTATATTTAAATCTAATTTAATTTTCTAATCAAATTAGAAATTAGATTGACCCAAGTCCTAGTTGAACTAGGATTAGTTTTTTCTTGCACTTGGCTTATCTAATAAACCAATTGGACTTGATCCAATCAAGCCCAAACTAAATATAATTAAATTATATTTAATTATACTTAATCTCAACCCATTGTATTAATCAAATTAAGCCAATTAGCAATCGAATTGCTAATCGATCCTCCTGCAACACTTGCACTGGGTTAAATGTCAATCGTATTGATCATTTAATCCTAGAACGATTCTTAATCGTTGATTAACCATCCGATCGGATCATGAACTCTAATGTGTGTGATCTCATAGGTCCGAACCTAAGCTGATAGCACAGGAATAAATTTTTGTACCAATCGAAGTGACCATCTAGCAATGGTACCCGACGACTGGATAGGTCGAATGTATAGAACAACATCCTTAGAACCCATGCGGATATAGTTTTCATATAATTCATCTCCTTGACCAAAATGATCATAGGACACCCCAGAGTTCAACTGTCAACTCTGATCAGGTTGTCCACATTGTATTTCAAAATATCAAATTCATCTAATGGATTATCCTGGCCAAGGTTTTGCTAAATTGAAATATAGCAACTCATTCTTCTCCAACTCTTGGAGTGGTCAATCCCATCTCGATCACACTCTGACTTCGCAAGTACTTGACTGTGCCCAGAAGCCTTCCATCTCTGAATTAGAAATTCAGTTAGTCCAGTACCAAAGCACAGTGAGTTGCTTGCAAGTCACTGAGGCGATCTCAAGTCTAAGGGACACTTATACCTATATCCCATCAGAGACATTCTCGATAGTAGAATGCTCTGGAGTTGGTCATGTTCAATGATGATGTACCCTTATATCTCACCTGTATGCCATACCAGTGTCTCCACACTCTTTGGTTAAGAGGACAACCAACCCATATGGCCTACAGCGACCTATGCTCGATAGAAGCTGTCGTCCTTATTAACAGCCTATCATTTGGTCGTGAACAGTTTTAAGGACTAATCGATAAATCCTCTCTTTATCAAACTTAAATAGTCCTAAGGACTTCATCATAACAACGGAGTTCATTAGAAGATGAAAGCTTATGATGAAAATGCCAAATATATTTTATTTATTAACAAATTAATTACAATACTTGGTTGCTCAACCGTCAACAGCTTGACGATTGGTTTTTTGGGACATATTTCCCAACAATTTAAACCTGCCTCCCCCCTTCGGGGATCTCACTTTGTATGAGAGCTTCTTTAGTCTTTCCTTCCTGGCTTTAGGCGTCCTTTGAGTCATCCTCATCTTTGTACCCTCGCATCCCTCAGACCAGCTTGGGTTAGCCTCAAAACCTTCTCTGCTTTCGCGACCCCGTTTGTAGACTGCGCTGGTCTTCCTTCATTGCAGATATGGGTGCGGATGCGGCTCTGATGTTAGCCCAGAGCCTGAAAGTCCACGAGCGGGGAGATGCTGCAACTTTTGGGTTGGCGAAGAAGGTGAGGGTAGAAGAGACAGATCCGGCCGTGTTTTGCCTTGATGGCCCAGAGCCCGTGCTTATGGCACATCTTCGACCGCGAGGGCTTTCCGGTGTGCATCATCGTGAGGGGAAACCTGACCTCAGGAAGAAGGTCATGCCCGCCATCACTGTGAGGGGGAACCTGACCTCAGAAAGAAGGTCATGCCCACCGTCATCATGAGGCAGCGAAAACCATCGTGCGGAAAAGATGGTGCCTACATGTACTTTGAAGATAATGCTGGAGTAATTGCTGATCCGAAAGGGGGACTGGAAGAAGAAGCCAAGTACTTGAAGTAATTCTCGACGATGGCTGGAACTGAGAGTTCGAAGTTTGATGAAGCCGAGCTTCTTTAGAGCTGTTTGTTTTGTTTGTTGTTTTTTTTTTCAAGGCTTTGTAACATGCACTTCGCCAATGAAATGAGAAGAGAATTTTCTATTACCTCATCCCCTCCTCTCTTTTTTTGGCCTTCAAGGCTTTGTAATGTATACTTCACCAATGAAATGAGAATGAAATTGTTTATTACCTCGCCCATTCTGGTATTAATCGATTATTTACCAGACTCCTTTTGTCACTCGTCATGTTCGATGTCGACACTGTTTGGAGGTTTTCGATCGTTACTATGTCGATTTGTCCTTTGGTTTATGATCGTAGGTTCTTTCGAGGCCATTTGAGTTTGATGCTTTCTCCCAGTGCTCGAGCTTGGGGGTCCGAACTTCTCGTTACTTTGAGGAGGTCGATTTATCCTCGGCCCATGTCAGGTTCCCTCTTAGCGACTGAGATGAAGTTCCTTATGTCTTTGATGTAGTTTATTTTTATTTGTCGCAAAAGTAGTTCGTCGGCTTTTCTTTTTCATCTTCCCCTTTCTCTTTCGTGTTCGAGTGAGGGTTTTCCCCCTGCTCTTAATGGGGTCATGAAAGCATAGAGGTGTCATTGAGGAAGCTTTCCTCCTTGTTGATCAACCGAGTCTTTACTTGCATCGGGATGAGGTCTTCCCCTTATTCTCGACAGTCGGATTCAGCTCGTGTTAGGACGAGGTTCTCCTCCTGTTCCTAACAAGGCTGTGGAGGCACATCAGGGCCGTTGTGAGGGCCTCTCCCCCCATCCAATCTTTTAGGAAATTGGACCTTCGATTTTGCTCATGTTAGGACGAGGTTCTCCTCCTGTTCCTAACAAGGCTGTGGGGGCACATAAGGGCCGTTGTAAGGGCCTCTCCTCCCATCCGGTCTTTAAGAAATCAGGCCTTCGACTTTGTTCATGTTACGATGAGGTTCTCCTCCTGTTCCTAACAAGACTGTGGAGGCACATCAGGGCCGTTGTGAGGGCCTCTCCCCCCATCCGGTCTTTAAGAAATCGGGCCTTCGACTTTGCTCATATTAGGATGAGGTTCTCCTCCTGTTCCTAACAAGGCTGTGGGGGCACATAAGGGTCGTTGTAAGGGCCTCTCCCCCCATCCGATCTTTAAGAAATCGGGCCTTCGACTTTGCTCGTGTTAGGATGAGGTTCTCCTCTGTTCCTAACAAGGCTGTGGGGGCACATCAGGGTCATTGTGAGGGCCTCTCCCCCCATCCGATCTTTAAGAAATCAGGCCTTCGACTTTGCTCATGTTAGGATGAGGTTCTCCTCCTGTTCCTAACATGCTTAATTTCAATTGTATGAGAGAGTTATTTTCTATCGTTATAAACTCATGCTAAAAGAAAAATGTGCAAATATGAAATTTTTATTTAAGGCGAAGCTATTGGTAATACATTCGTAGATTTTTTGAGTTCCATGGTCGTGGAAGCTCTGCTCCTCCGAGCTCTTTTAAATAGTATGTTCCGGGCTGGACTACCTCCTTGACTTCATACGGGCCTTCTTAGTTTGGGGCAAGTTTCCCTTGATTCTGAAGTTGTGAGGCAGCGGCTCACCGTAACACCAGGTCCCCTGCTCTGAAGACTTTGCTTTTGACCTGGGAGTTGTAATAGCAGGCTATTTTCTGTTTGTAAGATGCCAGCCGAACTTGACCCGCTTCCCGCTTTTCTTCTAATAAGTCGAGGTTGGCCTTGAGATCCTGTGGGTTGCACTGCTCGTCGAACGTCACGACTCGTGCTGACGGAAGCTTGAGTTCTATTGGGATCACGGCCTCTATCCCGAAAGCTAAGGCAAAGGGGGTCTCCCCCGTGGGCAATCTCTGGGTAGTCCAGTATGCCCATAACACATGATAGAGCTCGTTAGTCCAAGTTTCTTTTGCCTTTTCAAGTCTCACTTTGATGCCCTGCAACAGAGTCCTGTTAGTCACCTCGGCCTCGCCATTTGCCTAAGGATGGGCCACTGAAGTGAAGTTGTGGGAGATATTTAGGTCCTCACAAAATTTAGCAAACTTTGCTCCAGCAAATTGTCGCCCATTATCAGTAATGAGGATTCTGGGTAAGCCAAACCTACAGACAATTGACTTCCAGATGAAGTCCTGCACTTTAGCTTCCGTGATTTTTGCCAAAGGTTCAGCTTCGACCCACTTGGTGAAATAGTCTATTGCCACCAGGAGGAACTTCCGCTGCCTTGATGCCATGGAAAAAGGTCTGAGGATATCCATCCCCCATTGCGTGAACGGCCATGGGGCACTCAATGGTGTAAGTTCGGAGGCAGGTTGCCTTTGTATATTGGCATATCTCTGGCACCGGTCACATCTTCGGATATACTCGACGGAGTCATGGTACATGGTGGGCCAGTAATAATCTTGTCGGAGCAGCTTATGGGATAAGGACCTGGCCCCCAGGTGATTTCTACAGACTCCCTCATGTACCTCCCTCAAGACGAAGTCGACTTCGGAAGGCCGGAGACATTTCAAGAGGGGCAAAGAGTACGACCTCTTGTATAGCTTGCCTTCATAGAGGATATATCGGGAGGCCTGGTTCTTAAGCTTTCGAGCCTCTTTTGCATCAGGAGGAAGAACCCCATCCTTGAGGTATGTAACTAGTGGGTCGATCCAACTGGGTTCATAGCTGATCTCCATCACAGACTATGATTCTTCCGTGCTTGGGCGCTTCAGAACCTCGAAGAAGACTTCCTTAGGCAGTTCGACCGGAGCTAGCATGGCCAACTTGGAGAGAAGGTCGGCCCTGGCATTTTTCGATCTCGGGATCTGCCTGATGTCGAAGCTACCAAAGGTAGGGATGATCTCCCTTACCCTTTCGAGATATCTAGTCATACTGTCCTCCTGAGCTTCATAATTTTTACTGACCTGTCTCACTACTAATTGAGAATCACTGTAGGCTTGAAGCCGATCTACTTCTAATTCTTTGGCAACCTTCAGTTCTGCAATCAGAGCTTCATATTCTGCTCCGTTATTTATTGTGGGGAACTCGAAACGTAGTGCATACTCCGTGACAATTCCATCTGGATTGACCAAGATCAGGCCCACGCCTGCACCTGACATGTTGGAGGAACCATCCACGTAGAGGGCCCAAGAACCATCAGGGAGATCGGCTCTTTCTTCGGGGAAGTTCGGCCGGAGCCCTGGATTTTTGGCTTCATCTTGTCCAAGTTCGGCCTCCTCTGGGATAGTGCATTCCACCATGAAATCCGCTAATATCTGGGCTTTGATCACTGGCCGAGGTCGATAGTTGATGTTGAACTCCATGAGCTCGACTGCCCATTTCATGATTCTCCCAGAGGCATCCGCTCGATGCAGAACCGCCTTGATCGGCTGGTCGGTGAGCAGTGTTATGGTGTGTCCTTGAAAGTACGATCGGAGCTTTTGAGCTGCAATCAACAAGACGTAAGTTAGTTTCTCTAACTTAGTATATATGGTTTCAGCATCTCTCAATACTCAGCTTATGTAGTAGATCGACCGTTGAATTTTCACTTCTTCCTTAATCAGAACTGCAGCGAGGGCCACAGGGGAAACCGCCAAGTATAGGAACAATTCCTTTCTAGGCTCGGGCTTTGCCAATAATGGTGATGAGCCGAGGTAGTTCTTCAGCTCTTCGAACGCCTGCTGACATCCAACGGTCCAACAGAAGTTCTTGGGCTGCTAGAGGGCCCGAAAGAAAGGTAGGCATCGCTCGGTTGATCTCGAGATGAAGCGATTTAGAGCCGCTACTTTTCCAATGAGGTGCTGAACCTCCTTTATTGACCTCGGGGTGGTCATCTCCTGGATGGCACGAATCTTTTTTGGATTTGCCTCGATCCCATGCCCCGATACCATGAAGCCCAAGAATTTTCCTGAGGTTACTCCAAAAGTGCATTTGGCTGGGTTCAGCTTCATCTTGTATTTTCGAAGGGCGCTGAAGGTCTCCTCAAGGTCAGCAACGTGGTTCACCGAGGATCTGCTCTTTACGAGCATGTCGTCCACGTAGACCTCCATGTTGCAGCCGATCTGCTCTTTGAAGATCTTATTCACCAGCCGCTGATATGTTGCCCCTGCATTTTTGAGGCCAAAAGGCATGACCCTGTAACAATAAAGGCTACGGTTAGTTATAAAAGCAGTTTTTTCTTCGTCCTCTGGTGCCATCCTGATCTGATTGTAGCCAGAGAATGCATCCATGAAGGTGAGAAGCTCGTGGCCTGAGGTTGCATCTACTAGTTGGTCGATTCTGGGCAGAGGGTAACTATCCTTTGGGCAGGTTTTATTCAGTTTTTTGAAGTCTATACACATCCTCCATTTGCCGTTCGCCTTCTTAACCAAGACCACATTGGAAACCCAGCTCGGATAGTTGACCTCTCTGATGAACCCGACTTTCAGGAGTTTATCAACCACCTCGGCTATTTCCACCTGTCTCTCCGGTGCATGACTTCAAACTTTTTTTTTCGTCGGCTGGTGTTTGGGATCGACGGCCAGACGGTGTTGCATAACTTCAGCATCGATCCCTGGCATGTCCATCGGAGTCCAAGCAAAAACATCCGCATTCTTTTGCAGGAAATTGATAAGCTACATCCACACCTCTTTCCCCAAGTTGGAGCCGATCTTCACCATGTGTTCCTCATTCCCATCATTCAAAAGAATTGAGACAAGATCTTCCATTGGCCCACCCCGTTCTTCTGTCAGGTCATCGTAGGTGTCTAATCCATCAACCGGATAGGGGTCAGGCTGACCACTTCTTTGCAGGGCTATATTATAGCAATGCCTTGCCAGGGCTTGATCTCCCTTGAGTTCTCCGACCCCCTGGTTAGTAGAAAATTTTAATTTCAGATGGTAGGTTGATACTACAGCCCGGAGGGCGTTGAGGCCAGGTCGGTCGAGAATTGTGTTGTAGGCTGACGGCGCCTTCACCATCAGAAAATTCACCAGAGCCCTGGATTGTTTTGGATATCGACCTACAACTACAATCAAGGTTATTACTCCCTCCACCGGGATAGCATCATTGGTAAACCCTACTAAAGGGGAGCTAATCGGTCCCAAACGACCGTCAGGGATGGACATTTTTGAGAAGACGTCATAAAATAAAATATCAGTCAAGCTTTCACTATCAACAAGAATGCGGCGTACATCATAATCAGCAATATTTAAAGAAACTACAACCACATCATTATGGGGGAACTGGATCTCTCGGACGTCTTCTTCAGTAAAGGTTATGGGTCCTTCAGTTCTTTGTCGCTTGGGCGGTCCGGTCGATCCGTTGGCCGCTCCCTTCCGTGGCTCTCCAGAGATGGTGCAGACAATCCCGATTGGAGGTCGATTTTCAGGTTGTTCTTCCCTCCTCGGTAGCTCCGGTTGCGGCAGGGCTCTCGGTCGATTCTCCCTACCTTCAGGCAGGCATCGGATAAATCTATCGACCACTGTTGTCGGAGGAGGAGGGGCCTGGGAAATCGAAGGTGAGGTCAGAGCCTGAGATCTGGTCGCGGAGGCCATGGATCGCCTAGTGGATGCTTTACGGGGAGGCATCGGGTGAAGATCTAGTAGAAGGAGAAGAGGATGTCAGAGAAGATGATCAGAATCAGTTCCGTTGAGCACTCCTTTAAGAACAAGGGTACTGTAAAGACACACACCCTTCCTCTAGCGCCAATTCTGTTGGTGTAGAATTTCATCGAAGTCGGAGAAGCTGGAGCTGGGATGACCGCGACCATCGTCGGGACCTGTAAAGAAAGTCTAAATCAGAGTTGAGGGTGCTCCGGCAAGACCCTCCGATGCTCAAGTCAATACTCTGTTTCAATAGAAATGGAGTGCTCAAGTAGAAATTTTGGTAGAGTTTCAAGATAGAGTTACCAGCTTAGAGAAGAACATATCTGGGGGTCCTTATTTATAGACGGAGGGCGTAACTGACCGACAGCGACGTCTGTAACCATCTGGTAGTGGACCGTTCAGAGCTGTGTAGAGTTTGTTACGGAGAGTAGTGGCGTCAGGGGTCATTCAGGGCCACGTGGAGCTTGTTGCGGAGAGTGAAGTGGTGTCCTTGTCGGGACTTGTCAGAAAATGGTGGAGCTGCATGGAATTTGTTGCAGAGAGAGGAGCAGGATGGTGGCTCTTGTCGTGGCTTGTCAGAGAGTGGTAGAACCGCACGAAATCTGTTACAGCGAGTGGAGTAAGGTAGTGGCCCTTGTTGTGGCTTACCAGAGAGTTCAGATCTGTCGGCTGAAGCTCGGCTGGGATGCCTAATGGAGTAGAATGGCTCTTTATATCATCGTTCTAGGAGAGGCTCGGATGTTCCGAGGTTGCTAATGAATCTACTATTGTCAGATGCTTCGGGTGCTGACGTTTCAGGCGGGAGTCACCTGCTGTAGGAGCTCGGATGGAGATTTTTTGTTGACGAAGTTTGGAGAAGTCCGATCGCTAGAGAAGTCTGTCTGAAATTTATCTGATGTGGAAGCTCATCCGAAGATCATCCATCAGGGAAGTCTGGTTTTATGGGGAGCCTGGTAGGAGGTCGACCGGCGATGGACTTCGGATAGTGCTCGGGAGGCTCGACAGACATCGGAGGCAATCGGCTATCACAGAGACCCAGTTGCTGGAGCTCGTCCGTCACAGAAGCTCGTCTGGAATCCATCCGCTGGAGAAGTTTGGATGGGCTTCGATTCTCGTGAGAGGTTGAAAGGGGGCCGTTTATTGTAGGAGCTCGTGCGAGGACCAATTATCGCGGAAGCTCGGAGTAGTGTCCCACTGTAGAAGTTCGTCCAGAGCCCACTCGCTATGAAGTAGCTTGGCTGGAGCCTATCTGTAACAGAAGTTCGAAAGAAATTTGCTTACAGTAGATATCTAGGGTAGACAGCCCGCTGTAGGAGTTCGGAGTAGACCGTTTGTAGTAGAAGTTTGGCTCTCGCGGGAGCTCGATTAGGATCCGGGAGGCAGTCGATCGCCGTAGAAACTTGAGTGGAGTCTGGTTACTGTAGAAATCTCATTGTCGAAGAAGCTCGGATGCTGATGAAGTCCGAAAGAAGTTCGGGTGTAGTCGGTTGCTGTAGAAGGTCGGCTAACAGTGGGGCCCTGAGGGCCTTTAGGGTGGCCCGGTGGATGAATGCAGAAGTTCATTATCGAAGAAGTCCGGACGGCCGAGGGGGTTCGGAGAGACGCCACACATAAGGTCGGGAGTCGGAAGAGCCCTGGAGGGATCGGTCTTTTATAAACTTCGGCCGGAGGGTACTTTATACCCAACAATATGTACATATATATATATATGTATATATATATATATATATGTACATACATACATACACACACACACACACACACAGATATATATATATATTTATATACACATATATACACACACACACAGATATATATACACACACACACACATACTGTTGCTCCTTGAATTGATTTTGATGATTACAAAGCATTTGAGGGGGTTACTAATGATTTTGGTTTGGAAAAAGATTTATTGTATTTCAGGGATAAAATCATAATTTTATCAAGTTCTGATTCGAAAGTCTCAAGAGCAAGAGCATAAGATTTGTAATCTATTGGAGGCAATTTTAATATTTTTGGATGTGTATTTTGAAAGAAAATCATGTTTATATATTTGAGTCGACTCATGTCAAAAGAGGCTGAACGGTACATTATTTTTAGCTGACACACTCTGTGAGTCGACTCCTGTGCATGAGTCGACCCTATGAGTCGACCTCTACTGCTGTGTAGGCCAAAATTACAGAACTATCAATTTTTGTTCTGCACCATATGAGCTGATCCCATGAGTCGACCCTTGTGCATGAGTCGACCCCATGAGTCGACCCCTGCGCATGAGTCGACCCCTATGATGAAAAAAATGGCTAGTTTTCAGCTCATTTTGGCTGCATTTAATGCCCATTTAATGTGCTCTCATGGCTCTATTTCAGCCCAGATTACTCTCCACCATCATTTGAAGTTATAAAAGGCACTTAAAGGAGGGAATCAAGAAGGTTTTTGAAAAGGTTCTTCAAGCATTCACTTTAACCCTAAGCAAGAGCCCTTTTGAAGTTAAAGAAGCTTTTATTTTAAGTTCACCAATCCCTCAAGAGCTCATTCAAGTCTTCAACCACCTTGAGGGAAATCAGAAAAACTTGCTTCTCTTTGTGTAAAGTGTCTCTAAAGCTTTATTTGCTCATTAAAGGAGCTATATCTGTATTTTCATATGATTAACTGTTATACTCTATTTTTGAGTTGATTTTTTATTTTGAAAGGGTTCCAAAATATGAAAAGGTTGATCCGAACCTTGAATCGGATTGTATTGGATTGGCTTGTACCTGAAAAATAAGTATTCTAGCTTGGAATAGCTAGAGTCAGAGGTTCTGACGTTGTATTCGATTTGAATACGGTTTAGTAGATTTAAATTTTCAAGTAGAAACTTGGAGAGTGGATGTAGGTGCAAGATTGGCACCGAACTACTATAAATCTTTTTGTTTGTATTGTACTTACTTGCTCTCCTTTTAAATTTCTTTATCTTCTTGCATTCTTACATCCAACTTTTACATCTTGCATAAATTTTACTCTCCACATTTATCCTGCTCATTATTAAATAATCCTCATAGTTGTAAGTTAATTTTAAATTTTTTAAAACCCAATTCACCCTCCCTCTTGGGTTGCATAGCTGGGCAACAAGTGGTATCAGAGCTCGATGCTCTAGCCCTACTTTGATTTAACCATCAAAGAGCTAAGATCTATGGCAACTCAAGTTGGTTCTTCACTAGCCAAGGGGCAGTCCACCAACCGACCTCCACTTTTCAATGGGTCAAACTATACCTATTGAAAAGCTTGGATGAAAATCTTTATTCAAGCACTTGACTATGATATGTGGAGTATCATAGTAAATGGACCGCACACACTCACTAGAATAATTGATGGTGTGGAATCAACCAAACTCGAAAAAGAATAAGATGAGGTTGATAAGAAAATGACTCAACTAAATACTAAAGCCATGAATATTTTGTATTGTGCTCTAGATGCTAATGAATTCAATCATATTTCAATATGCATGTCAGCTAAAAAAATATGAGATAGATTAGAAGTAACTCATGAAGGAACTAATCAAGTGAAGGAATCAAAAATCAACATGCTTGTGCATAAATATGAACTTTTTAAAATGGAGCATGATGAATCAATAACTGAGATGTTTACTCATTTTACTGATATTATTAATGGTCTAAAAAATTTTGGTAAGTCTTATTCTAACAGTGATCTCGTGAGAAAGATTCTTAGGTCTTTACCAAGGACTTGGAAGGTCAAAGAGACCGTAATCCAAGAAGCCAAAGATCTGAATATCCTACCCTTGGAGGAGCTTCTAAGATCGTTGATGACACATGAGCTAAGCATGAAACAACACCAAGAAGAAGATGTCAAAAAGAAGAGGATAATCGCCCTCAAATTCACTGCTCAACCTGATGAAGAGTTCGATGATACAGAAAAAGAAGAGCAGGATGAAGAAATGGCCCTCATTACTAGAAGGTTTAAGAAGTTTTTGAAGAAAAGAAGATAAAAAATGAGAAAGAGGCTACCTACAAAAGAGGAACATAGCAAAGAGAAGAATAAGGAGCAACCTCTTATTTGTTATGAATGCAAGAAATCAGGACACTTTAAGTCTGAATGCCCACAACTGAAGAAGGGTCCCAAGAAGTACAAGAAGAAGGCCATGATAGCTACATGGAGTGGAAGTGATGAGTCAAGCTCCGAAGAAGAAGACTCAAATGAATAAGCCAATTTGTCCCTTATGGCACATGAAAATGAGATAAATACTGAAATTTCTATTGACTTTACCTTTGAAGAACTTCATGAAGCATTTTATGGTCTAATTGATGAACTAAAGAATCTAGGGATAAAGAACAAAGAATTAAAATCAAAGAATCAATTTTTACTAAAAAAAATGAGAATATTTCAAATAAAAAATCAATCATGTCTCAAAAAAATCTGAACTTAAAAATTGAGATTGCCAAGTTAAAACCAATGGTTGAGAAGTTTACTTTAAGTTCAAATAAGCTTCATATGATACTTGACAATCAAAAAGTCATTTATAATAAAGCCGGTCTTGGATATAACCCTTTAAAGAAACAAAAATTTTTGAAAAACATCTTTGTAAACTCATCGTACAACAAGTTTTCAAATATAACTTGCTTTAAATGTGGTAAAGTAGGACACAAATCCTATTCATATTTTTCCAACAAATCTGAAAATTTTAATGTAAAGAAAATATGGGTTCTAAAAGGAACCATTATGACTAACCTAAAAGGACCCGAGAAAACTTGGGTACCTAAAGTCAAAACTTGATTCTTGCGTATAGGTGTGTCTTGCATCCCAATGAGTAAATCGGAGATGGTATCTTGATAGCGGGTGCTCAAGACACATGACTGGTAATGAATCCCAATTCATCACACTTGATGCTAAAAATGGAGGGATGGTCACCTTTGGAGACAATGGCAAAGAAAAGATCATCGGTATAGGTAACATTGGTATCACTCTCTCCAAGTATATTGAAAATATTTTATTAGTAGATGGTTTAAAATATAATTTATTAAGCATCAGTCAATTTTGTGATAAAGGATACAAAGTCATTTTTAAATCTTCAGTTTGCATTGTAACTAGTCCTATTAATGAAGGCATTAAATTTGTTGGGCATAGACATGGTAATATTTATATAGTAGATTTGAATGATCTTTTCAAAATAAATATGCAATGCCTAGTAGCTTTAAATGTCAGGATTAATGAGACTAGTTGGCTTTGGCATCGTAGGCTTGTACATATTAGCATGTATTCACTCTCAAAACTTATTAAAAAAGAATTGGTTATCGGCTTATCCAAATTAAATTTTGAAAAGGATAGGATTTGTGATGCATGCCAAATGGGTAAACAAACACGAGTCTCATTCAAATCTAAAAATATTATTTCAACTTCTAGGCCATTAGAACTATTGCACATGGATTTATTTGGACCCACTAGAACTACTAGTCTAGGTGAAAAATGATATGGTTTTATGATTATTGATGATTTCTCTCATTTTATATGGGTCTTCTTCTTAGCACATAAGGATGAAACTTTTCATATTTTCTCAAAATTTTATCAAAAAGTCATAAATGAAAAAAGTTTTTCAATTCAAAATATTCGAAGTGATCATGGAACCGAATTTGAAAATCAAGATTTTAAAAAGTTTTGTGATGAAAAAAGTATTGACCATAATTTTTTAGCACCTAGGACACCCCAACAAAATGGGATAGTAGAAAAAAAAAATAGAACTCTTGAAGAAATAGCTCGTACCATGCTATGTGAAAGCAACTTTCCAAGATATTTTTGGGCAGAAACAATTAACACAGTATGTTACATATTAAACCGTGCTTTAATTAGACTAATTTTAAAGAAAACCCCTTATGAGCTTTGGAAAGAAAGAAAATTAAACATTGCATATTTTCATAGTTTTGGTTGTCAATGTTTTGTTTTGAACAATGGTAAAGAAAGATTAGAAAAATTTGATGCTAAATCTGATGAAGTAATTTTTCTTGGTTACTCCTCTTCTAGCAAAGCTTTTAGAGTTTTCAACAAAAGAACTTTAATAGTAGAGGAGTCAATACATATTGTTTTTGATGAAACTAATGATCTTCTTTCAATGAAGAATAAAAGTATTGATGATGCAGATCCTCTTATAGAAGGGATGAAGGAGATCACTCTAAAAGACTCAACCATTCAAGATGATGAAGAACATGAAGATAAACAGGATGAGGAAGGTAAAGAACAACAAACACAACCTCTAGGTATAAATGATCTACCCAAAGAATAGAGGTATGATCACAATCACCCCAAGAAATTAATCATTGGTGATCCTACACATGGTGTAAGAACTCGCTCTTCACTTAAAGATGCATTCAATTATTTTGCTTTTGTCTCTCATCTTGAACCTAAAACCATAGATGAAGCTGAAAAAGATTATAATTGGATAAATGCAATGTAAGAAAAACTTAATCAATTTGAAAGAAATAATGTATGGACTTTAATTTTAAGACCTAAAAATTATTCAATAATTGGCACAAAATGGGTATATAGGAATAAATTAGATGAACATGAAAATATGATAAGAAATAAAGCAAGATTAGTTACAAAAGATTATAATCAAGAAGAAAGAATTGATTTTGATGAGACCTTTGTACCTGTTGCTAGATTAGAAGCAATTAGACTTCTACTTGCATATGCTTGCTTTATGAATTTTAAGTTATTCCAAATGGATGTCAAAAGTACTTTTCTAAATGGATATATTACTGAAAAATTTATGTAGAACAACCTCCAGATTTTGAAAGTCATACTTTTTCTAATCATGTTTTTAAATTAAACAAAGCATTATATGGTTTGAAATAAGCTCCAAGAGCTTAGTATGAAAGGCTAAGCAAATTTCTGCTTAATAATGGTTTTTCAAAAGAAAGTGTAGACACAACCGTTTTCATTAAAAGAAATCAAAATGATATATTAGTTATACAAATATATGTTGATGACATTATTTTTGGGTCTACTAATGAAATTCTTTGTCAAGATTTTGCTAAGCTCGTGTAGGGAGAGTTCGAGATGAGCATGATGGGAGAACTTACATTCTTCCTCAGACTCCAAATCAAACAAACAAAGGAAAGAATCTCCATCACCCAAAGCAAGTACATAAGAGAACTACTCAAAAGATTTGGAATGAAGAACTCCAAAGCAATTGGTACACCCATGAGCCCATCATATAAGTTTGGCAAGGATGAAGGAGGTAAAAATGTAGACTTAAAATTTTATAGAGGCATGATTGGTTCTCTATTGTATTTAACTGCTAGTAGACCAGATATTATGTTTAGTGTTTGTCTTTGTGCTCACTTTCAATCAAATCTAAAAGAATCACACTTGAATGCAGTTAAAAGAATCCTTAGATACTTAAATGGTACACAAACTCTAGGACTATGGTATTCTAAAGACTCATCAATTGACTTGATAGGATATTCAGATGCCGATTTTGCTGGATGTAGATTAGATAGAAAAAGTACTAATAAAATTTGCCAATTCTTTGGAGTTAACTTAATCTCTTAATTTAGCAAGAAGCAAAACTCGGTAGCACTATCTACGGTCGAGGCCGAATACATTATAGTTGAAAGTTGTTATGCTCAAATCTTGTGGATTAAGCAACAACTTGAAGACTTTGGCATCAAACTCAATGAAACTCTCATAAGATGTGATAATACTAGTGCTATAAATCTAACTAAAAATCTAATTCAGCATTCTAGATCAAAACATATTGAAATTAGGCATCATTTCATAAGAGAACATGTCCAAAATAGAGATATAATTCTTGATTATGTTTGTACTGAAAAATAATTGGTTGACATCTTTACCAAGGCCTTAAGTGAAGATAGATTTTGTAAAATTAGGAGAGAACCAGGAATCCTTGATCCATCAGCTTAAGTATCTCTCTGATTCTAAATTCTTAATGCCAAAAATTCATTGAACCAAATCTATTGAACTCAATTCTCATTTTTCTTAGGAGCTCAAAAGCTTAAAACTATTATTCATATGATCAATATTTGGGTAAACATCCTTCTCTCAGAGTTTCAAATTTTTTTGAAATTGTTCCATCATTCTTTTGAATTTTTCTATACCATGAGTCGACCCCCAAGGTTGACCCTAGGGTAAACTTGCAATTTTGTCAAAATCCTTCGGGCGCTCTCTTCTATTGAAATTTTTTTCTTGAGCCAACTCAACACTTCATCTTCTTCCTCCCACCGAACCAAAAGGTCTCCATCTCTTCTCCCTCAAATCAAAGATTTCTTTCAAATCTCTCCTCCCACTGTTTTTCACTCTTCAAATTGCCTGTTTAGGAACCAAGTTCCTCTCCCCTTCCTTCTTCATTTGGGGTGGATCGAGCTTGCCCTAGACTCTACCCGTCTTCTCCAAATCGGCACATCACCTCTCTAAATTTTTTGCCTTTCCACTAGAATCTTTTCATCTCTCCCTCATATTTAGTCTCCTAAGCTCCTTTCAAGTCCTTCCTATGCAAATGGCTCCCAAAATGAAGCTTCCACAGAGGAAAAAATCTGTTCGCGGGTTAGAAGAGAGTGTGCGTAGAAAGAGATTAGCAGCCGAGCCCTCTCTTGCTCCAATCCTTGCTCCAGGTCCTGCTTCAGCTTCCACTTAGTCCCCAATCAGCCCAACCAAGGTACCTCTCTCTGACCAGAAAGTGAAATTCGAAAAAAATATTGATTTCAAGTTTTTTGAAAAAGAAGGGTTCCCTATTGGATCAAAGATTAAGTATCAAGGATGAAAATTTTACTGCTCTTTAAAGAAAAATAGTTATGTCGATCTAGTCAGAAAATTTTACTTAAATTTGAGCTATAGCAATGGAATAGTGAAATCTACAGTAAAGGATATTGATGTTATTCTTGATCCAGTATATTTGGGACAGATACTGCATTTGCCTTGTGAAGGCTATACCAATATAGAGCTTCCTATTAAAGAAGAAGGAATTAATGTTATCTTAGGGAGACCTATACTGGAAGTCTAAATAAATTGAAAGCAAAAATTCTTTCTATCGAGATGAGGCTGTTACATCACTTGGTAACCAAACTGTTTGTCCCTAGGAGTGGTAGACATGACCTTCTATCTGGTAGGGACATTTGCATTATGTACCATGTGATCACCTAAACCCCCCTGAACCTTCCTGCATTGATGTTTGAGGCCATGAGAGAGACCTTGAACAGGTCCAAGGCTCACTTGCCTTTTGGTATGGCACTCACCTTAGTTTTTAGAAGGTTCAGAGTCAGTTTTGAGGGAGAGGCAGTTGCTAGACTATCCCATTCTGACACCATCAATCGCCACACACTGCATCGCATGGATTTTTCTAAGACTGATGGCAGTTGGACAAAGGGTGTTGAGGAGAGAGCAGAGGATAAAACAGAGGAGGAGGGACCATCTTCACCTCTTCATGATCACAGAGCATCCCCAGATATTCAGTTCATATCTGATCATGAGACTGATCCTTCAAAGTTCGTGAGGAGGCATGCTTGAGTTCCATAGTTAGAGAAAAGGACACATCCTTCAAAGTTCAGACTAGCAGATGATCAGATTGAGATGATGTCCCAACGTGTTGCCTCCATTCTATCTCAGCAGTTTGCCACTTCAGTATTTGCTCAGAGATCGACATCCTAAGGTGACTCAGACCAGACACTGATCCCTCATATTTCTACTATTTTTCAGATGCTTACTGATTAGTCGGTATGCATTGAGCAGCTTGAGGGATGTATTTTGAGATTGACAAGCAGAGTATTAGACTTGCAGGGGCAAGTATTAGCTTTAGCCCATCCCCAGCCGCATAGGGATATCACAGAGGTCTCAGACCTATCTGCAGAGGCAGCTAGACTTCGAGGAGTTTTAGAGAGTGGCTTTGACTTCTTGAGGAGAGAGATCAGGGGCTCCAGTGAGAATGCTTCTACTCAGTTCAGTGCCCTGATGTAGTCTGTATCGAGAGCTTTGGATCTTTTGGACACCATCAGACTTTTTCTTATAGCACAGTTCGTAGCTTCTCAGGCTCCAAACTCCTCTCACCCCTCTACTCATACTGGTACCTCTACCCATGACCGAGACAGACGTGGTCGAGGTCGTGCTTGTGGACTTGATCCTACATCTCCTCACCTTATCTCTGATTCTTCAGATTCTGATCCCTCTAGCCATGACATCTATTAGATCTAGATTAGTTTGTCTCCTATGTCTAGGATCTATCTTATAGGCCTTGTATTTGTTGACTAATTAACTCTTGGATAGTTTCTATCCATGACTTTTGTATTTTGAGTTGACTCATGTGTATTGGGACACCTTTTGTATTCAGTCACTTTTGAATATATATATATATATATGTGTGTGTGTGTGTGTGCTTTGATTTTCAATGAATGTCTATAAATGTGACCAAATTGAATTATTTTAATTATGAGATATGAAAAATAACTCATATTAGTGCTGAGAAATACTATGAATTGCAATATCTTCTAGATGAGCAAATTGATATATCCTTTATGTTTGCTATGTTGAGGGAGAGTAGAGAAATAAGAAATCAAAGAAGGAGGCTAAAGAAGTAAAATATGGTATCAAAAAGGGAGAGTAAAGAAAATATGTCTTTTTTGTCATCTTTCTTTTCTTTTCTCTATCCTTAAGATCCCTTAAGATCTTAATTGATGCTATCAAAAAGGGAGAGTAAAAAAAAATTATCCTTTCAAGATCCCTTAAAAGTAGGAGTAGAGAATCTTAATTGATGCTGTCAAAAAGGAGTAGAGAATCAAAATCGAATTTGAGCAATAAGCAATAAAGAAATGAGCAATAAGCAATAAAAAAATTAGTAATAAGCAAAATTGTTAAGCAAATGTATCAAAGAACCAAAATCATCAGCTCCTTTTTTATCTAATTTTCAAAGCAAATGAACTTATAAGTAAATTTCAAATTGATCTTCAAATTGTTTATGATGCATTTCGTTCAAATACTTGGCTATGATATTGAAGTGATGCATCTTCAAAAATTTAAAATTTATGTTCAATACTTTATATATGCTTTTGCTCAAGTATTTTGTCATCATCAAAAAGGGGGAGATTGTTTCTCCTTGAATTGATTTTGATAATTATAAAGCATTTGAGGGGATTACTAATGATTTTAGCTTAGAAAAAGATTTATTGTATTTCAGAGATAAAATTATAATTTTACCAAGTTCTGATTCGGAAGCCTCAAGAGCAAGAGCAGAAGATTTGTAATCTATTGGAGGTAATTTTAATATTTTTGGATATATATTTTGAAAGAAAATTATGTTTATATATTTGAGTCGACCCCATGAGTCGACTCATATCAAAAAAAATTGAACGACACGTTATTTTTAGCTGGCACACTCTGTGAGTCGACCCCTGTGCATGAGTCGACCCTATGAGTCGACCTCTGCTGCTGTGTAGGTCAAAATTACAGAACATCAATTTCTGTTCTACATCATATGAGCTGATCTCATGAGTCGACCCCTATCA